>NC_057802.1:562883002-563007787 GCF_018294505.1 Triticum aestivum
AGATCGAGTGAGTGTGAGTGTGAGTGGATCGGATAGAGGAGAGTGGGGGGGTGGGAGATGGAATGGCTTAGTAGTAGCGCGCTATAGAAAAAGGCGCTAGTGCTAAACGACCTAGCAGTAGCGCCTTCCACAAAGAACGCGCTACTGCTAGGTGTTAGCTTGTAAAAATAGACATCAAAAATACATTGATCATCAATGATCTTTTTGTGTAGAATCTGAATTGTCAATTGGAATCCTCACTGGTTTAAGAACCGGTGAGGATTCCTATTGCGGCCACAGATCCTACACATCGAGTTCAATGAAGACCAAGTGCTTATGAAAGTTTGAGATGTAAAATATTTAAGGTGGTAGAAACTCTCTTCACGGAGCGAGGTGGGACTAAATTTTTGTAGTAAACTTAGCAGTAGCGGTTATTGCAGAAATGCGCTATGCTACCTCCTGAGCACTGCGTTGGTTTTCCCTTGAAGAGGAAAGGGTGATGTAGTAAAGCAGCGTAAGTGTTTCCCTCAGTTTTTGAGAACCAAGGTATCAATCCAGTAGGAGGCCACGCACGAGTCCCTCGCACCTACACAAACAAATAAAATCCTCGCAACCAACGCAATAAAGGGGTTGCCAATCCCTTCACGGTCACTTACGAAAGTGAGATCTGATAGATATGATAAGATAATATTTTTGGTATTTTTATGATAAAGATGCAAAGTAAAATAAAAGGCAATAAAAATAGCTAAGTGTTGGAAGATTAATATGATGGAAAATAGACCCGGGGGCCACAGGTTTCACTAGTGGCTTCTCTCGAGAGCATGAGTATTATGGTGGGTAAACAAATTACTGTTGGGCAATTGACAGAATTGAGCATAGTTATGAGAATATCTAGGTATGATCATGTATATAGGCATCACGTCCACGACAAGTAGACCGACTCCTGCCTGCATCTACTACTATTACTCCACACATCGACCGCTATCCAGCATGCATCTAGAGTATTAAGTTCAAAAGAACAGAGTAACGATTCAAGTAAGATGACATGATGTAGAGGGATAAACTCATGCAATATGATATAAACCCCATCTTGTTATCCTCGATGGCAAAAATACAATACGTGCCTTGCTGCCCCTACTGTCAATGGGAAAGGACATCGCAAGATTGAACCCAAAGCTAAGCACTTCTCCCATTGCAAGAAAGATCAATCTAGTAGGCCAAACCAAACTGATAATTCGAAGGGACTTGCAAAGATAACCAATCATACATAAAAGAATTCAGAGAAGATTCAAATATTGTTCATAGATAAACTTGATCATAAACCCACAATTCATCGGTCTCAACAAACACACCGCAAAAGAAGATTACATCGAATAGATCTCCACAAGAGAGGGGGAGAACATCGTATTGAGATCCAAAAAGAGAGAAGAAGCCATCTAGCTAATAACTATGGACCCGAAGGTCTGAGGTAAACTACTCACACATCATCGGAGAGGCTATGGTGTTGATGTAGAAGCCCTCCGTGATCGATGCCCCTCCCGCGGAGCTCCGGAAAAGGCCCCAAAATGGGATCTCATGGGTACAGAAGGTTGCGGCGGTGGAATTAGGTTTTTGGCTCTGTATCTGTTAGTTTGGGGGTACGTAGGTATATATAGGAGGAAGAAGTACGTCGGTGGAGCAACGTGGACCCCACGAGGGTGGAGGGCGCGCCTGGGGGGAGGGGGGGGGGTAGGCGCGCCCCTACCTCGTGCCTTCCTGGTTGCTTTCTTGACGTAGGGTCCAACTCCTCTGGATCACGTTCGTTCCAAAAATCACGTTCCCGAAGGTTTCATTCCGTTTGGACTTTGTTTGATATTCTTTTTCTGCGAAACTCTGAAATAGGCAAAAAACAACAATTCTGGGCTGGGCCTCCGGTTAATAGGTTAGTCCCAAAAATAATATAAAAGTGTACAATAAAGCCCAATAATGTCCAAAACATAATATAATATAGCAATGAACAATAAAAAATGATAGATATGTTGGAGACGTATCAAGCATCCCCAAGCTTAATTCCTGCTCTTCCTCGAGTAGGTAAATGATAAAAACAGATTTTTTGATGTGGAATGCTACTTCGCATAATTTCAATGTAATTCTTCTTATTGTGGCACGAATGTTATGATTTAATATGATTCAAGATAAAAGTTTAATGTTGACATAAAAACAATAATACTTCAAGCATGCTAACCAAGCAATTATGTCTTATCAAAATAACATAGCCAAAGCAAGTTATCCCTACAAAATCATATAGTCTGGCTATGCTCCATCTTCCCCACACAAAATATTCATATTATGTACAACCCCGGTTTTAGCCAAGCAATTGGTTCATACTTTTTAACGTGCTCCAGCCTTTTCAACTCTTACGCAATACATGAGCGCAAGCCATGGATATAGCACTATGGTGGAATAAGGTATAATGGTAGGGGTTACGTGGGAAGACAAAAAAGGAGAAAGTCTCACATCAACGAGGCTAATCAACGGCTATGGAGATCCCCATCAATTGATGTCAATGCAAGGAGTAGGGATTGCCATGCAATGGATGCACTAGAGCTATAAGTGTATGAAAGCTCAAACAAAAGAAACTAAGTGGGTGTGCATCCAACTTGCTTGCTCACGAAGACCTCGGGCATTTTGAGGAAGCCCATCATTGGAATATACAAGCCAAGTTCTATAGTGAAATTTCCCACTAGTATATGAAAGCGACAAAATGAGAGACTCTCTATCATGAAGATCACGGTGCTACTTTGAAGCACAAGTGTGGTAAAAGGATAGTAACATTGTCCCTTCTCTCTTTTTCTCTCATTTTTTTTGGGCCTTTTCTCTTTTTTTTATGGCCTCTTTTTTTATTTAGTCCGGAGTCTCATCCTGACTTGTGGGGGAATCATAGTCTCCATCATCCTTTCCTCACTTGGGACAATGCTCTAATAATGATGATCATCACACTTTTATTTACTTACAACTCATGAATTACAACTCAACACTTAGAACAAAATATGACTCTATGTGAATGCCTCCGGCGGTGTACCGGGATATGCAATGAATCAAGAGCGACATGTATGAAAGAATTATGAATGGTGGCTTTGCCACAAATACAATGTCAACTACATGATCATGCAAGGCAATATGACAACGAGGGAGCGTGTCATGATAAACAAAACGATGGAAAGTTGCATGGCAATATATCTCGGAATGGCTATGGAAATGCCATAATAGGTAGGTATGGTGGCTGTTTTGAGGAAGATATAAGGAGGTTTATGTGTGATAGAGCGTATCATATCACGGGGTTTGGATGCACCGGCGAAGTTTGCACCAACTCTCAAGGTGAGAAAGGGCAATGCACGGTACCGAAGAGGCTAGAAAATTGCGGAAAGGTAAGTGTGCGTATAATCCATGGACTCGCATTAGTCATAAAGAACTCATATACTTATTGCAAAAATTTATTAGCCCTCGAAGCAAAGTACTACTACGCATGCTCCTAGGGGAAGGGTTGGTAGGAGTTAACCATCGCGCGATCCCGACCGCCATACAAAGGATGAAAATCAATAAATACCTCATGCTCCTACTTCGTTACATAACGGTTCACCATACGTGCATGCTACGGGAATCACAAACTCCAACACAAGTATTTTTCAATTCCACAATTACTCAACTAGCACAACTATGATATTACCACCTTTATATCTCAAAACAATTATCTAGTATCAAATTTCTCATGATATTATAATTGAAGAAAATTTCCATGATGTTTTAAGACTCTCAAAATAATATAAGTGAAGCATGAGAGATCAATAGTTTCTATAAAACAAATCCACCGCCGTGCTCTAAAAGATATAAGTGAAGCACTAGAGCAAAACTATATAGCTCAAAAAATATAAGTGAAGCACATAGAGTATTCTAATAATTTCTGAATCATGTGTGTCTCTCTCAAAAGGTGTGTACAGCAAGGATGATTGTGGTAAACTAAAAAACAAAGACTCAAATAATACAAGACGCTCCAAGCAAAACACATATCATGTGGTGAATAAAAATATAGCTCCAAGTAAAGTTACCGATGGAAGTAGACGAAAGAGGGGATGCCTTCCGGGGCATCCCCAAGCTTTGGATTTTAGGTGTCCTTAGATTATCTTGGGGTGCCATGGGCATCCCCAAGCTTAGGCTCTTGCCACTCCTTGTTCCATAATCCATCAAATCTTTCACCCAAAACTTGAAAACTTCACAACACAAAACTTAATAGAAAATCTCGTGAGCTCCGTTAGCGAAAGAAAACAAAACACCACTTCAAGGTACTGTAATGAACTCATTATTTAATTATATTGGTGTTAAACCTACTGTATTCCAACTTCTCTATGGTTTACAAACTATTTTATTAGCCATAGATTCATCAAAATAAGCAAACAACACACGAAAAACAGAATCTGTCAAAAACAGAACAGTCTGTAGTAACCTGTAACTAACGCAAACTTCTGGAACTCCAAACATTCAGCCAAAATAGGACGACCTAGAAAATTTGTTTATTGATCATAAGCAATTGGAATCAATATTTTATCACGTTCTTGTGATTTTTGACAATTATTTTCGTGAACAGAAAGTTTCTAGAATTTTCAGCAAGATCAAATAACTATCATCCAAGAAGATCCTATAGGTTAAACTTGGCACAAACACTAATTAAAACATAAAAACAAATCTAACCAGAGGCTAGATCAAACATTTATTCCTAAACAGAAGCAAAAAGCAAAAAACTAAAAAATAAAATTGGGTTGCCTCCCAACAAGCGCTATCGTTTAACGCCCCTAGCTAGGCATAATAGAAAGGATAGATCTAGGTATTGCCATAATAATAGGATAGATCATTGAAACTCATTTCATATTCTCTACGTTCAGCAGCGAGTTTTCTTTGAGGCAAGCAAAAGTAATCAAAGGGCTAAATTTAATGGGACAAAAGTCCCCAAGATCAACTTTAGGAGGTATAGGTTCCTCCTTCGGCCCTTCGTATTGCACAACCAATTCATCATTATAAGCATTCTTTTGACAGAACTTTGTGAGCCTATACTCGAGAGAATATCCTAGCTCATTATTTCAAATAGCAAAATCATTATCAAGTTCAGAAATTCTATCAACTAGAACATTGGTAGGAACCTTTTTTCTAAGGTTCTCATTAAAATCAACATAGTCTAGAGATTGAAAACGCATTATTTCCTCTTGATCAAATAGGATAGTTTCTATGGGAGGACGGCCCGCGTCCACCCTATAATGCGCAAAGATTTGTTTGGCCTCTTTTATTATAAATCTGAACTTATGAGCCAAAAAGATAGTAGCGGCACGCTTAACAGAAGAATGCTCAATATTAGAAAATTCTAGGAAAATACTTTGTATGCAAGGGTGCATGTGCATAAATTGCCTTTCAAGTTTAACTACAAGCATGGAAATAGCGTCCGCGAGACTACTAGTTCTATGAAGAATAGAACTGCCCATAGAAGGCAAAGCACCGGCACAAGTAAAGAAATCTTGAATAACCCCTTTTCCAATAATATTACCACTACCAATTCAGATTTTTTTTGTATGCAAGATAGGGGGTTCTTCAGCGGGAGCATCAGAATTTTCCATATTATTACTATTGTCCATATCGACAATAGTTTCCCCAATTTCAGACATAACGGCAGAAAGTGCGAGGAGCAAAAAGAAAGAAGGAGGCAAACGGAAAATAGATGGCGAATAAAACGGCAAGGGTGAAGTGGGGGAGAGGAAAACGAGAGGCAAATGGAAAATAATGTAATGCGGGAGATAAGGGTTTGTGATGGGTACTTGGTATGTTGACATTGCGTAGACTCCCCGGCAACGGCGCCAGAAATCTTTCTTGCTACCTCTTGAGCACTGCGTTGGTTTTCCCTTGAAGAGGAAAGGGTGATGCAGTAAAGCAACGTAAGTATTTCCCTCAGTTTTTGAGAACCAATGTATCAATCCAGTAGGAGGCCACACACGAGTCCCTCGCACCTACACAAACAAATAAAATCCTCGCAACCAACGCAATAAAGGGGTTGTCAATCCCTTCACGGTCACTTACGAAAGTGAGATCTGATAGATATGATAAGATAATATTTTTGGTATTTTTATGATAAAGATGCAACGTAAAATAAAAGCAATAAAAATAGCTAAGTGTTGGAATATTAATATGATGGAAAATAGACCCGGGGGCCATAGGTTTCACTAGTGGCTTCTCTCGAGAGCATAAGTATTGCGGTGGGTAAACAAATTACTGTTGAGAAATTGACAGAATGGAGCATAGTTATGAGAATATCTATGTATGATCATGTATATAGGCATCACGTCCGCGACAAGTAGACCGACTCCTTCCTGCATCTACTACTATTACTCCACACATCGACCGCTATCCAGCATGCATCTAGAGTATTAAGTTCAAAAGAACAGAGTAACGCTTTAAGTAAGATGACATGATGTAGAGGGATAAACTCATGCAATATGATATAAACCCCATCTTGTTATCCTCGATGGCAACAATACAATACGTGCCTTGCTGCCCCTACTGTCACTGGGAAAGGACACCGCGAGATTGAACCCAAAGCTAAGCACTTCTCCCATTGCAAGAAAGATCAATCTAGTAGGCCAAACCAAAGAGATAATTCGAAGAGACTTGCAAAGATAACCTATCATACATAAAAGAATTCAGTGAAGATTAAAATATTGTTCATAGATAAACTTGATCATAAACCCACAATTCATCGGTCTCAGAAAACACACCGCAAAAGAAGATTACATCGAATAGATCTCCACAAGAGAGGGGGAGAACATTGTATTGAGATCCAAAGAGAGAGAAGAAGCCATCTAGCTAATAACTATGGACCCGAAGGTTTGAGGTAAACTACTCACACATCATCGGAGAGGCTATGGTGTTGATGTAGAAGCCCTCCGTGATCGATGCCCCCTCCGGCGGAGCTCCGGAAAATGCCCCAAAATGGGATATCATGGGTACAGAAGGTTGCGGCGGTGGAATTAGGTTTTTGGCTCTGTATCTGGTAGTTTGTGGGTACGTAGGTATATATAGGAGGAAGAAGTACGTCGGTGGAGCAACGTGGGCCCCACGAGGGTGGAGGGCGCGCCTGGGGGGGGGGGCGGGGTAGGCGCACCCCCTACCTCGTGCCTTCCTGGTTGCTTTCTTGACGTAGGGTCCTAGTCCTTGGGATCACGTTCGTTCCAAAAATCACGTTCCCGAAGGTTTCATTCCGTTTGGACTCCGTTTGATATTCTTTTTCTGCGAAACTCTGAAATAGGCAAAAAACAACAATTCTGGGCTGGGCCTCCGGTTAATAGGTTAGTCCCAAAAAATAATATAAAAGTGTATAATAAAGCCCAATAATGTCCAAAACATAATATAATATAGCATGGAACAATCAAAAATTATAGATACGTTGGAGACGTGTCACGTTACTGCTATGATCTGTAGCAGTAGCGCTCTTCATATTAACGTGCTGGTGCTAGAACTAGCCTCGCGGCGGCGTCGTGGCAATTATAGCAGTAGCGCGTCTAGGAGCGGGAGCGCTACTGATATATTTATTTTAGCAGCGAGTTTTGTGCGCGCGCTACTGCTACTTAGCAGCAGCGCCTTATTTTAAAGCGTGCTGCTGGTAAGATTCTGTGTATAGGCTTCTTCCTAGTAGTGCAAGTTAGAGCGAAGACCTCATGGGGTAAATAGGAGTGGTCTTCTGCTTTTGAATCCCCCTCAGAACAGTTATCTTCCTCTTGATTACGATCCGAAATGGGTGGAGGGGGGCTGCCTTTGCGCCCACCATGGAGCGACGTCTGCATGAAATTTTATTGCCATGCAAGGCTCGTCTCTTTTATTCTACATGTTCAGTTCCACTGTGTACAATAACTGACATGCATAGGCACAGAGGTCCCGCCGCGCCGCCGAAGCAGCACGGAGGTCCCGCCGTGCCGCCGAAGCAGCACGGAGGTCCCTCCGCGCCGTCGATGTAGCAGACTGGTTCAGCCATGCCGCGGAAGCAGCAAAGATGTCCCGCCGCGCCGCCGAAGCAGCAGGGAGGTCCCGCCGCGCTGCAGCGGCCTGGGAAAATTTCTCGCGGGCAGGCGAGGACTCTTACAGCCGCATGCATGCGATAGTCCATAGCCAGATGGATCAGATCTCCGGCTGGGCGAGGATGCAGGACAAGGCTACCGACGTCATCCGGCCACTAGGGGAGGGTAATGCGAAGCTCCGGGGCGAGCGCGACCTGCTGAGGGCGAAGATCGCCGGAAGGGCGAAGCAGGAGGACGAGACCGCTGCCTTGTTACAGAGGACGGGCGTCATCATCAAGAAACTTATGGACGAGAATGCCATGCTCCGCATCGAGCGCAATAGGCTGGTGGAGGAATCCATGGATGCTGCCAAGCAGCATATTAAGGACATGAAACTGATGAAAGAGATCATCGCCCGACACGAGAACTAGTCTCCGCGACCTGCAGCGCATAAAGAAAGTAGAGATCAGCGAGCCAGATCGTTGTATGCGTCTTCCTTCTTCTTTTGCCCTTGTGTATTTCGGGCGTAGCCGCATGTGGCTTTTTTAGTTATCTTCCTAATTATGTAAGACAATTATTATCCACTCTCGTCATCCTTATATATATTCATCAGCCTTGCTATAAGTTGCAGTAGATGCTATATAGGTCCGTCGGATCTTACATCAAGATTCGTGCAAAATTTTCTTTTCAGATTTTCTTTTTTCTCTCTTAAATCTCAATCGAGTGAGACATTGCCACGCCATTAAACAGAGGTTCGGGCGCCATTAATGGAGACCTTGGGAGAGAGGTGGACGACTGATGGAGGTCAAAGGGCTCTCCTCCCGATAAACACGCGTAGGGATCTGATCGCACGCCTCCCGTACTCAAATAGCTACCTTGCAAGGCGCCTCCTAGCTAATAAAAAAAGGGGACGCGTGGCGGCACGTAAATGGTAAATAGAACACCCACGGTTTCAATAATACTTGTGTTTCCGATTGTAACGTGACAGCACTTGTTCTAAAATGACTTTGTTGATTGTTAATGTGTGCGCCTTCGCAAATCGGACAGCAAAATTACCACAGCATGTTGGTGCCATGTCATGACACCAAGCCAAGTTTCATGATTTTCATGCGTGTTTAGGATTTACAGGAATTAAAAAACCAAGTTTCTCAATGTTTCCAGCCGAGCCATGACGCCCAGATGTTTGAATTTCATTCCCATTTCTGGCATGGGACCTAGAAATTTACCCAAGGACACACATGTGATTTTTCAACCAGCTTTGGTGCACTGGAGCATGTGCTTGTATTTAAAATTTGAATTATGCACACAAAGGTGACACGTTCCCTCTCAGAACCACGAGCCTTCTTGAGAGAAGCTCCGGTTTGCAAGAAACTTATACCAAAACTTGTTCCTATTCTGCAATTGTTTTACCACAGCATGGTAGTACCATGACATGACACCATGCCAAGTTTCATGATTTTCAGGCGTGTTTTGGATTTACAAGAATTTTAAAACCAAGCTTCTCAATGTTCTCGGCCAAACCACGATGCCCAGATGTTTGAATTTCATTCCCATTTCTTGCATGGGACCTAGAAATTCACCCGAGGACACACATGTGATTTTTCAGTCAACTTTGGTGCACGGGAGCATGTGCTTGTAGTTCAAATTTGAATTATGCACATTAAATGACCAGAAACTCAAGTAATGTATAAAAAAGGCCAAACGAACCCGGAATAATTCCAAAATTTAACAGGGCACTCATATAGTTCTATTTTGCCTCTGTAAAGAAAATCTGGGGGAGGCAGCGTATATTGTTTTGCACACAAAGGTATAAAGAAATAAAGAAATTAGCATACCTATTTAATTCTTGGGTTCTTATTATTTATGCCACTAGTTGTGTATCACTACTCAGTTTTGCCATTAGAAGTTACAACTACTCAAAAAATGCCATCGATCCGTGAGATGCCTGCTAAAAAATGCAATTAGATATGTAAAAAATGCCATTGTTAAGTTAGATGTTTGCTCAGAAATGCCATTAGACATTGTTATTTTCACGTCAAACCCGTTGACCATGTTACATGACAAAAATAAGCCGATTCTCACAATGATAAGTTAATGCTGTCCAGCACAACACACCCCTCAAATAAAACTAAGCACCTTGGAATTCTTTGACAAAACTAAGCACCCTGAAATTATTTGACAACTAAACTGCTGGCTATATGATGTTGGCCATATATATTGTACGTATATAATGTCAAGATTGAGTGGTAGTACTATACCAACTAAAAGATGAAATGTACGAAATATAACGAGAAGAAACATAACATAGTTCTGCTGGGGGCTCAGCACAACACACACCTCAAATAAAACTAAGCACACCAGAAATTAAACTAAGCAACTAATCTGGTAGACACTGCATTAGAACCACCATGAGCAATGACACTGCCACCTTAGTCGGAGTCCTCGTCCATGTCCTCGACTTTGTCCTTGTCCCTCTTCCTCTTGGGCGATACTTCTTTTCTTGAACCGCACACTTGGCTCTTGCTCTTCATCCAACCCTTCTAGATATTGAAACAAAGGTAGCCATCCATTGCAGTGTAGTAGATGTGTTCTATATCTAGTACAGTCCACTGCCATGCACGATGAAACGTGTGTGGAGGTTTCTTCAGTTCACCGTACGAAGGATGAACCATGGCTCCTGCCAGGGTCAGCATTGAAGGCTGATCAAGGGAGGGCACCAGCCCTTCCTTCTGGAGGTCGAACAGGTCGCCTACAACGAGGCCTATCCGACCCAGGATTTCCTTGTCGTTCCTAAAGTCTACAGTAACGAATTTGACTCGGCCGCCCTTGAGGAACTTCAATTCCTCGCACTCAACGTCGGCATGGCATATGTGGTAGACCAAGCATAAGTCATGCACGCAAATCTGGATCACGGCGGGCTTCTTCTTCTCTGCCTCCTTTAGTTTCTTCTCGCTTCCCAGGACTGTGGTGTACTCAACATCTAGCCCAGCGGCCCACTCATCATTTGAGTTTTCGAACATGCGTTTGAAGCGAGCAAGGCATTCTTTCACCGTTGCGGAAGAACGGGTGTAGATGACATCGAACTCATCACCGATGATGGTTCTAACCTTGTACTCACCGCCGATCATGGAGATTTGGGATGCCATGGATTTGGGAGGAGGGTAAGCATTAGTGGAACTGCCGTAATGTGAAAGGACGGGACGACTAGGAGCGGTTATCGATTTTAAAAATGTCGAGTGGGGGGGGGGCGCGTGCGAAAGGCAGGGTAGTGGCTTGCCTGGTGGATAAATGGATTCATGCACAGTGTCTGTGTGGAACGACACCTATGGGATCACAAGAATCCCTACTACGGTTGCCGGGGCGCAGGGTTGCAAGAAGAGCAGGATCAGTAGTCAGCACAAGGATCGTTTACCCAGGTTCGGGCCGCGAGGATGCGTAAAACCCTAGTCCTGCTTTGGTGGGTGTATTTTAGAGAGTTCTTGAGCTCTCGAACGTGCCTGCCCAGCTGGTTTGGGCTGGCACCTGCATGCGAATGGCGGTGGACACTTGGCTGGTGCGGGCCTGGTAGTGGCTCTGCTGGCGTCCTCGGTGAGGGCCTTGCCGGGTGGCCCAGCAAGGGTCTTGCCGTGGCGCGCTGTCGTCCCCGGCAGGGGCCTTGCCGGGGGTCTGGTGGCCTTCCTCGGCAAGGATCCTGTCGAGGATCGTCGTCTTCTAATCCTCATCTGATCTTGAGTGTTCCTTGTCTTCACAAAGATCTGCATGCCACCATGGGGGTGCCTCCCGAGCCCTGGCCCAACGTGATATTGGGGACCGTGGGCTCAAGGGTGGCTCGCTCTGTTGGTGTGGGGCGAGCTGCCCCAGCAAGGGTCTTGCCGAGGGAACCTGCTTCGTCCCTCTGCTCTTTGTGGTCTTGGCCTTGGCGTTGCTCTGGTCATCTTGGGCTTCGGTCTTACCTTGGCTCACTTCCCCTGTTCTGCTTGGTGTGACCGTGGGCGCGGCTCCGACTATCCGTGCACAGGTAGAGGGGTACAAAAGTGCGCCCCTCCTTTTGTACACCGACAGGAGCCCCCGGGCCTGGGCCACACATAAGCGCGACACGTTGTTGGGCCAGGCCCAAAAACGGTGCGCGGGCAGGCGGGGAGGTTTTTACCGCGGTAAAACTTTTCGTGCGCTGCGCTTCCCACGACCCGCGCGCGGCGTGGCGCGGCGTGGAGGGGTGCGCATGACGTGGGCGGCATGCGTGGGGCGTTTCCCGCATGCATGCGTCACATCGTGGTAAAGAGGCGGATCACGCCTTCCCCATAAAAAGAGGGAGGCGTGGAGGCGCGGCTCATTTACCGCGCGGGGCCGGGTCGCGGTCTTCAAGGTGTCCACACCCCATGATCACGGGGTGGGGAGAGGTCGCCTCACCCGTCCCCTCGATTCTGCACGTTCGCCACGCGTCCTCCATGTGCTTGGGGTGGCAAGCGGTGGAGGCGGGAAACCGGGCCGTTGCTGGTTGGGGCAGCGGGTCGGTCCCGATTCCCTGCGCCTCTGGTGGCTGGATTGGCCGAGCGGGGCGGCCGAGCCCCGACCCCGCCCCTTTATAAGGAGGGGGAAGGGGGATGGCGTCCTGCACTCTTCTGTCATCTATATCCTCTCGCTTCTGCTTCTTCCTTTCACTCGCCATGGAGAAAGGGAATCCTGGTCCCTCGACGGTGGCCGCGAGGGTCGCCGCTCGACAGCGCGTCCCTCCTCCTCCTGAGCCCGCGGTGGTAGAGCCGGCCGCGAGGGTAAGGGGGAGGGGGTGAGGCCGTGGGCGAGGCCGGGGCAGAGGTCGTAGTGCTCGGGGAAGAGGAGGACGGGGCGGCGCGCCGGCTTCGCCCCCGCCAATGATGCCTTTTCCGATGGAAGGCCATGTTGGAACCAGCCCCGCGAATTCTTCATCAGGCTGCGCCGGCCTCCGCGTCACCGTCTTTGTCTTCCCGCCCCGTTTGCTCGGGAGATGGAGCATGACCCGCCCCAATCCCTTAGATTGGACATGAGGGGCTGTGGGAATGGGGGCACGCGGGTCGACGTCGATTTCCTGGCTCCTGGGGTCATGTACCTCCGTCGCGGATGGAAGATGTTCGCTCGCATCCACAGCCTGACGGCGGGGCTCGTCCTCTACTTCAAATTAATGGAGGACGGCCTGCTCTCCGTCATGTCTTCGAAGACTTTGGGACTCGCCTGAAGTGCTGCGTGGAGAGCTCCTCCGACGGAGATTCCGACGATGGAAGCTCTTCCTCGAGCGAAAGTGATGAGGAGGACAGCGGGGCAGATGACGGGGAAGAGTCCGACTAGGCGTCGGATGCCCCGCGCCTGGGCAGGTGCGGCAGCAGCAGCATCTGCACCTGGCCGCTCCTCCGGCAGAATTTTGCCGGGGGTGGGGCCAGCTCCTTGAACTTCTCGGGGCCGTCTCCTTGGGCTGCTGGCGTCGGGAGGCTGCGGAAGAGGAAGAGGGCGGGCGGCAAGGTCGTCAACTCGGAGTACGCGGGCACCAACGCCTTCATCGCGTATTGCCGGTCCTGCCGCCTCATCTTCCAGCTCCTTTCCCGGCACCGTCATCACCGGCCCACCCGTGCGCGGCCACCGAGGTGTTCTCTTGGTGCTTTCTGCTGCTCGTAGCTCGCCTGGGTGCCCCTTTTGCCCTTTCTCCTCCTTGACCTGCCTCCTAAGGAGAGGGACAAGAAAGGGATCACGGGCATCTCATCTCTTTTTTAATCTGTAAGCCTTCGGGCCTTGTTAAATTTAGAGCTTGTAATCCCCCTTGTTCATGTTTTTCATTCCGTACGGACTGTACCTATGTGGGATGTTTTTTTTAATGAAAAAGGGATGTTTGCCGGGTTTTTCGTTCGTGGGTAGACCCTGCAACAAGGACCGAATCCTTGTTACAATTTAAGATAAACGTTTTTCGCCCGGCAACAGGCCTTGCCGCCCCCCACTTCGCTCGACCATTCTCGCGCCCTTGGCGGAGGTAGGGATGAAGCGGGCTTAGGCTCCTCGTTCTACTTCCTGGCCACCGCGACTACAACCAAATCCGGGCCCAGGAGATAATCCTTGGGTATAGAAAAGGGGAGCACGGTGGCCTAGAAATAAAACGAGGTTTCACATACCCCAGTTCCGTTCCGAAATGCATGATAGATGATGGAAGACTTATCTGGATCTGCAGCCCCCGGCAACCTTGTCTTGCCGCGGTTGGATCCTTGTGCTTGCAGCCCCCGGCAACTCTGGTTTGCCGGGGTCGGGATGCCGGTCCATTTCCTTTCTTCCAAGTAGCTCAGCAGAAGTGCTCATGTGCCCTGCGAACCAAAGGAGGACAGAAAAGGAACAGATAGACGCGGACTCGACCTCTAGGCTAGGGGTTAGTCGCCGCTAAGCACTATCAACCCTAACCAAGGAGGAGACTCGACCTAGCATGCATGCTATAACTTAGGGCGCCAGCGCTTTATTTATTTATGCTCAGGGTCTGCGCCTGGCTTTGTACAAAGGGTTACATGCCTTGCCGGCAAAGCTTGTACAAAAGGTGGCTTGCCGGGAGGCCCGGCAAGCCGCGCCTTACGGGTAAAACTTGCGAAGATGCTCGATGTTCCAGGAGTTGCTCACTAGGACAGCATCTTCGGTCTCCAGGCGGACTGTGCCGGGCCTGGTGACTCGCATTACCCGATAAGGGCCTTCCCACTTTGGCGTCAACTTGTTGGAATTCTTGGCCGACTGAACGCGCCGAAGAACAAGGTAGCCTTCCTCAAAGCTTCAGGCATGAACCTTGCGGCTATGGTAGCGGCGCAAGGCTTGCTGGTAGCGTGCTGCTCTCACAGCCGCCCGAAGACGATCTTCCTCAAGGAGCGTCGCTTCATCTTGGCGCAACTGCTGTTGCTCAAGCTCATCATAAGCGAGCACTCGAGGTGACCCGTATATGAGTTCCGTGGGGAGAACTGCTTCTACCCCGTATACCAGGGCAAAAGGTATCTGGCTGGTGGCTCGGTTTGGTGTCGTCCTGATCGACCAAAGAACCGCCAGCAATTCATCAATCCAGCGCCTTCCACTCTTGCGCAGCTTGTCAAAAGTCTTTGTTCTTAGGCCTCGCAACACTTTAGCATTTGCCCTCTCCGCTTGGCCGTTGCTCCGTGGGTGTGCCATGGAAGCAAAACAGACCTTGCTGCCTAGGTCTTGAATGTATTGCATGAAGGTGTGGCTTGTGAATGATACGTCCATTTTGCATCATGCTTTTATATCGATATTTATTGCATTATGGGCTGTTATTACACATTATGTCACAATACTTATGCCTATTCTCTCTTATTTTAGAAGGTTTACATAAGGAGGGAGAATGCCGGCAGCTGGAATTCTGGGCTGGAAAAGGGGCAAATATTAGAGACCTATTCTGCACAACTCCAAAAGTCCTGAAACTCCACGAAAGTTATTTTTGGAAATAATAAAAAATACTGAGCGGAAGGAATACGTTAGGGGGGCCTCCACCTATCCACGAGGGTGGGGGGCGCGCCCTACCCCGCTGGGCGCGCCCCTACCTCGTGGGCCCCCTGTTGGCCCTCCGATGCCCATCTTCTGCTATATGAAGTCTTTCGTCCAACAAATCATAAGCAAGCTTTCGGGACGAGACTCCTCCGCCACGAGTCGGAACCTTGGCGGAACCAATCTAGGGCTCCGGCAGAGCTGTTCTGCCGGGGATACATCCCTCCGGGAGGGAGAAATCATCGCCATCATCATCACCAACGCTCCTCTCATCGGGAGAGGGCAATCTCCATCAACATCTTCACCAGCACCATCTCCTCTCAAACCCTAGTTCATCTCTTGTATCCAATTCTTGTCTCCAAGTCTGGGATTGGTACATGTAGGTTGCTAGTAGTGTTGATTACTCCTTGTAGTTGATGCTAGTTGGTTTATTTGGTGGAAGATCATATGTTCAGATCCTTTATGCATATTAATACCCCTCTGATTATGAACATGAATATGCTTTGTGAGTAGTTACGTTTGTTCCTGAGGACATGGGATAAGTCTTGCTATTAGTAGTCATGTGAATTTGGTATTCGTTCGATATTTTGATGAGATGTATGTTGTCTATCCTCTAGTGGTGTTATGTGAACGTCGACTACATAACACTTCACCATTATTTGGGCCTAGAGGAAGGCATTGGGAAGTAATAAGTAGATGATGGGTTGCTAGAGTGACAGAAGCTTAAACCCTAGTTTATGCGTTGCTTCGTAAGGGGCTGATTTGGATGCATCTGTTTCATGCTATGGTTAGGTTTACCTTAATACTTTTGTTGTAGTTGTGAATGCTTGCATTAGAGGTTAATCATAAGTGGGATGCTTGTCCAAGTAAGGGCAGCACCCAAGCACCGGTCCACCCACATATCAAATTATCAAAGTACCGAACGCGAATCATATGAACATGATGAAAACTAGCTTGACGATAATTCCCTTGTGTCCTCGGGAGCGTTTTCCTTTATATAAGTGTTTGTCCAGGCTTGTCCTTTGCTACAAAAAGGATTGGGCCACCTTGCTGCACTTTATTTACTTTTGTTACTTGTTGCTCGTTACAAATTATCTTATCACAAAACTATCTGTTACCTATAATTTCAGTGCTTGCAGAGAATACCTTACTGAAAACCGCTTAGCATTTCCTTCTGCTCCTCGTTGGGTTCGACACTCTTACTTATCGAAAGGACTACGATCGATCCCCTATACTTGTGGGTCATCAGTGAACTGCGTGCCGTTGTCGGTGATGACTCTGTTTGGCACACCAAAACGGCAGACCAGTCCCTTGAAAAACTTGACAGCTGACTGAGCAGTCACCTTTCTCACTGTTTCCACCTTCGGCCACTTTGTGAACTTGTCGATTGCAACGTACAAGTACTCAAAGCCCCCGACAGCGCGGGGGAAAGGGCCCAGTATATCGAGCCCCCAGACCAAGAATGGCCAGGAGAGAGGGATCGTTTGAAGGGCTTGAGCTGGTTGATGAAGCTTCTTTGAATGGAACTGACACGCTTCACACTTGGTTACTAGTGCCGTCGCATCCTGGAGGGCGGTGGGCCAGAAGAAACCTTGCCGGAACGCCTTTCCGGCAAGGGCCCTCAACCCTATGTGGGAGCCACATATGCCTCCATGTATATCTGCCAACAACTCTAGTTCTTCCTCCCGGGGGATGCACTTCAATTTCACGCCGTTCGGCCTTCTCCTGTACAGGACGTCGTCGACGAACTGGTACAGGGCGGACTGGCGGGCTACTTTTTCCGCTTCCTCCTGCTCCTCAGGAAGTTCCCCTGTTTGGAGGAATCAGACAGTATGCTGTGCCCATGCCGGAGCCTGGGGCTCGACGACAAGGACCAAAGGCATTTCCTCAGCTATGGGCGTGGCTGTCTCCATGGCCAGGGCTTGACGCCCTGCCGAAGCCAGTTGCCCTTTGGCAGGCTCAGCGTCCGCGGTAGCACCCTTGCCGGCAGCCCCAGGGGGCTCGGTAGGAAAGTACTTGCCGGGACCTGACTTCCTCCGCTTGTTCTACCCTATTGATGGTTCGACGGATGGTTGAGTTAACCGGAGCAAAAAGGTACCTGGTTCCACAGGTAGCTTGAATGCAGCACGCTTTGATAGGTAATCGGCGATGCCGTTCTCCGCTCAGGGGACGTGCTCCGCTTGGATGCCGTCAAAGTGCTCCTCCAGCTTTTTCACCTCATCTACGTAGGCCTCCATCAATGGGCTCTGGTAATCCTTGTTGACCTGCCTAACAACAAGCTGCGAGTCACCCCTAACGATGAGCTTCTTAACCCCGAGGTCTGCCGCGATCCTGAGATCGGCGAGCAATCCCTCGTACTCAGTAGTGTTGTTGGTGGACATCTCCCTGGGGAAGTGCATCTGGATCACGTACTTGAGGTGCTCTCCGGTGGGTGCGATGAGCAGCACACCGGCACTGGCGCCTTGCAGCGAGAAAGCCCCATCAAAGTACATGATCCAGTCGCGGTCTGCTTCCTTGCCGGGGAGAGTGGTCTCCTGGATTTCTTCGTCAGGCGTTGAGGTCCATTCTGCAATGAACTCCGCCAAGACTTTGCTCTGGATTATCGACGTACTTTCAAACTTCAAACCGAAATTTGATAACTCCAAGGCCCATTCCACAATTCTTCCGGTTGCGTCTGGGTTATGCAGTATCCGTTGCAACGGGAGGCGGGTGAGGACAGTGATCTCGTGGGCTTGGAAGTAATGACGCAGCTTCCTCGAGGCCATAAGGAGGCCGAAGAGCAATTTCTGCACACCGGAGTACCTCGATCTAGCTCCCTGCAAGAAGGAGCTGACAAAGTAAACCGGGTGCTGCATCATCTTCTTCTTCTGCACCACCTCACTCGACCGCGCAGGCACTGCCTTGGTGGCTTCAGACTCAGCCGGGGTCTCGCCTTGCCGGCACCAGGCCCTGCCGGGGGAATCTTTGGCTTGCCATCCGCTGGTTCTGCCGCCGTCACTGCCTCCTCGTCGACCTCCCTCTGTGCCACTAGTGCGGCGCTAACCACTTGATTCGTCGCCGCCAAATACAGCAGCAACGACTCTTGTGGTTTAGGCGCAACCAGTATTGGCGTGGAGGAAAGGTATTTCTTCAGATCCTGCAATGCTGCCTCGGCTTCTGGGTCCACTCCATTGGGCCTGCCTTCTTCAAGATTTTGAAGAAAGGAAGGGCGCGCTCGCCGGACTTGGAGATGAATCGGCTCATGGCGGCGACGCAGCCAGCGAGCCGACGCACGTCTTTGATCCGCTTGGGCGCCTCAATCTGCTCAGTAGCTTTGATTTTTTCTGGGTTTGCCTCAATCCCGCGCTGCGACACAAAGAATTCGAGAAGATTGCCAGACGGAACGCCGAAGACACACTTCTCAGGGTTCAGCTTAAGGTTGATCTTGCATAGGTTGGCAAATGTCTCTTCCAGATCTTGCACAAGAGTTGGCCCGTCCTTGGTTTTGACCACTATGTCATCCATGTATGCCTCCATATTTCTATGGAGCCGAGGTTCAAAACCAATTTGGACTGCTCTTGCAAATGTCGAGCCAGCACTCTTCAACCCGAAAGGCATCCGTAAAAAGCAATACGTACCACATGGGGTGATGAATGCTGTCTTCTCTACATCTTCTCTTGTCATGAAGATTTGGTGGTAGCCCGAGTAGGCGTCGAGGAATGACAAAAGATCACACCCGGCCGTGGAGTCGACAATCTGGTCGATGCGCGGCAATGGGAAGTGGTCCTTAGGACAAGCCTTATTGATATCTGTGTAGTCAATACACAACCTCCACTTCCCATTTGCCTTGCGCAGCACTACCGGATTGGCCAACCACGTCGGGTGGAGCACTCCTCTCACCAAACCTGCCGCTTCCTACTTCCTGATCTCCTCTGTGATAAACTCCTGCCTCTCCAGAGCCTGCTTTCTGACCTTCTGCTTGACGGGCCGCACATGAGGACAGACAGCTAGGTGGTGCTCAATCACCTCCCTGGGAACACCAAGGATGTCGGATGCTTGCCACGCAAACACGTCGACATTCGCCCGCAGGAAGGTGACGAGCGCGCCTTCCTATTTACTGTCGAGGGTGGAGCCTATGGTGAAGACCCCTCCCGTGCCATCCTCCCTGGCGGACACCTTCTTAGTCTGCGGTGGCTCGGCTCTAGATTTCTTGCTCTTGCCGGTAGATCTCTCTGGCACGTCCTCGACGGTAGTGTAGCACTCCGAAGAGGCGTGCTTGCCGGAGTGGGTGCGAGAGGTCTTGCCGGGCTTTCTCTCCCCCTCCGGGCCTTTAGCGGCAGGAGCAGGTGCCTTGACGACAGCTGCTGCAACTCCTTCCCAGTAGAGTTGGTCGGCGCAGATCAGCGCGTCCTTCTTGTCGGAGGGGACGGAGATGATGGTCAACGGCCCGGGCATCTTTAGCATGTTGTAGGCGTAGTGTGACGCTGCCATGAATTTGGCTAGTGCCGCGCGGCCGAGGATCCCGTTGTAGGGCAAGGGGATCTCGGCCACGTCGAAGATGATCCTCTCTATTCTGTAGTTCAACAACCCTCCAAACGTCACGGGCAGTGTGACCTTCCCCTTCGGCTGGCTCCTCCCAGGATTGACCCCTTGAAATGTACCCGTTTCCTCGAGGTCTCCATCAGGAATTTGCAGTCTTTTGATCACGACAGTCGAGATCAAGTTCAGGAGGGCCCCGCCATCAACCAACATCTTGTTCATCTTGAGGTTGCGTATCGTTGGTGAGACCAACAATGGCAAACACCCGACCGCGGTTGTGCGGTCAGGGTGGTCCTCGGCGTCAAAGATGAGGGGCGTGCTGGACCACTTCAGCGGCTTCTGAGCGTCGAACGATGGTTTCGCTGCTGTAATCTCACGCGCCCACTGCTTGAGCTGGCGGTGAGAAGTATGCAGCGAGGCGCCACCATCAACGCACATGGCCTCCGTAGCTTTCTGGAACTCATGCTCACCGGACTCGTCGTCCCCGTCATGATCATCGTCTTCTTGTTTCTTGTCACGGACCAGGGCGGGCCTCTCTTGCTGGTTGTCCTTGCCGCGGCGGCCTCCTTGGCCGCTACGCTTCTTGCCGGATCCCTCGGCACCATCCTGGTCCTTCTCCTTGTCCTGCCTCTCGTACTCAGCTTTTTGCTTCTCAGCAAGCAGCTCGACTTGTCGGCAGTTCTGGAGGTCGTGGCCCTTGGTGCGGTGGATCTTGCAGTATTGCTTGCCGGAGCTTCCTGGCTTGTCGGTAGCCGCCATGGCCCGGCAGGCGGCGCACCCGGCAATCTCCTTGCCGGGGGCGTCTGCCTTGACCTTCTTGGCAGCATCGGTGTCGTCAGATCCTTCAACGGAAAGCACGGCCTTGCCTTTGCGTTGTGACACCCCAAAATTTTGACCTTGTTTTATTTATTAATTTTTTTGCCAGGAAATAAAACTTTTCCATTTGTCAAGATTTACCCTTTTGTTATTTTGGATTTTTTTACCTCTAGTGGAAAAACCTTCAAAGAGTATTGTTGAACTTATATGCCCTCTTTATAAAACAATTCTTTAACAGTGGGTTTAATTGCAAGATTTGTTTTCTCAGAGCTTTATTCTCTCAAAAATGACTTCTTTGAATTTGGAGCCTGTTTTGCACTCCAACCATTTGATAAATGCCTTTAAAATTTCCACCAAAATTTGGGGATGTCATGTGCTGTTTCCACATCACTTTTATGCAAAAATACCTTTTGGCCATTGGAGATTTTGAGCTCTACACCAACTTTTCCAATCTGGTTCAGTAGGCACTTTTGCACTACAACCCATTTAAATATTTCTTTAAAAATTCTTCCAAGTGTTTGGAGATATCAGTGGATGCATACAATTCAACTCTATGCAAAAACCCAGTGATGTTCTTTGAAAAATTTGAGTGAATCACCCTCTTCTGCATTCTGGTCCAATTTGATGATTTGTACTGCAACCTTATTTTATTTTGCTCTAGTGACCCTGAGCTTTTTCCTACTTGTAGCCCTCCCTTCAAAACCCTTAAGTCCAGGAGAGTGGACTCATTGGAGGTTTTTAAGTGCATGCAATAAACCCTTTTTCTTTCTGTCCAAAACTGGAGTTTTGCAAAGCTTGCACTAACAAGTTTCTGGTTTTGCCCATATGATCTTGCCTTCATCATCCACACCTAAAGAGACCCTGATCTGGAGATTTTGGCCACTCCAAGAGTTGCCTAAGTGCACTTGGCATTCTGTTGAGCACTTGGTGTGCACAGTCAGTTTTGGGCATGTTTCCTAGTTTGCACTGTGAACTTGCTCCAATGACCCAACAACCTTGTCCACTGAACTCCTAGCTGTCTCTATCCTAGTCCTGTTAATTGTCAGCCCCACCCTTGCGCTCTAGACCGCCCTGGCATTTCGTCGAGCAGGTTCTGTGCGTGCTCTGGGCGCGCCCAGAGCGCACGTTTTGCACGCGCGCGCACTGAGCCGCCGCGCCGCACTGCCGCACTCGACGCGACCCGTCCCTGGCCCCTGCTCACCTGCTGAGCAGCGCACTAGCCTCGCCCACTCCCCACGCCACCCCTGGCGCCCTGCAGCACCGCTAGCAGCGCTTTTGGCGGCACGCCGGCATCGGCAGCAAGCCTCTGCCATGGTCGGCGCCGCCCAAACCACACCAGCGCGCCAGCTGCCCCCATGAACAGCTCAGTCTTATCCCGAAGCTCGTCGGCACGTGCTCGTCGCCGCCACGTCGCCCTGCAGCTACAGCACGGCTGTCGCCGGCGATCTTATCCTCAGCCGCCGCGGTCCAACCTCGAGCGCCTATTTAAGGGATCCCCGAGCTCGTTCAAGACCTCAGACTTTCCTCCTAGCGCTCCCCAAGCAGTGGATCGACCCGTAGTGGCCATCTTCCTCGTCTGCGGCCAGTGCGGCCGCCGCCAAGCTCCGGTGCGATACGTCGCAGCCAGTCACTCCCTCGCCCAACCAACGCCACCAGTAGCTTCCCCTGGTCCTTGCGGAGCTGCCCAACTACCCAACCTCGATCGGAGACCACCGGAGCCCAAAAACCACTTCACCACCGTAGCCCCCTCTGCCGCGGAGCTCGCCGCCGGCAATGCATAATGGAGATATTCTTGCTATTAGTTCCTCGTTCCTAGTTCCTCGTTGAGACGAGTATGTCCGGTATAGCATGGAAAGGCTTGATGAGTGGTGAGTTTATCTGTTAATGGTAGTATTGTTGGAGAATACTTGGACCACCTGAGTCGGTCGTAGATCGAGTCTTGATCAGTAACTTCCTTATTTGTTGGTACTACCACTTGTCCCTGTCGCAGACGGGGTATGGTTCAGTAAGTTGTCAACCCCTTACCAAAGCACACACCGTACAGAGAGGCCATAGTGGAAGATACCGGAGGCCTCCGGTAGGCATGCCACTTGGTCCGGGGGCATGGGTGTTTCAGGTTGGGACCGAGAGGGGGGGCACCCCTTAGAGCGCGCGAATATAAATTTGATCCCATGCTACGTCGAGGTTGTAGCCTCCCCACTTAGAGTTTTGCTTGGCAGGTGTCGTGGGTGATTCCAGACACCGGTGAGTTAAGCTGGTGTGTGCAGGTCAGGCGTGTTTTCAATTAAAAGGCCATAGGCAGAATTAGTCCCGATGGACTAAATAAATCCGTTACTCGTGGGAAAATAGTACTCCCTCTGCAGAGGATATATCCTGTTGGATAGCCATGTTCATGGGTAAGGACCACAGTCTGAGTGGAATCTAGTAACGGTATTCGGATGGAGAACGATTTAACTAAAATCTAATGACGGTTTTCGGATGGAGACACAGCTAACTGGATCATAGTAACGGTATTCGGATGGAGGACGATTTAGCTAGAACTCAGTGACGGTCTTCGGATGGAGAAACGGCTAGACTAGATTTTTGTTTTTGACCTGTGACATCTGAGGATCATGTTTTAATTTTATTATTATTATGGACTAACCATTTACTTTATGTATTTTATTGAGTATCCCTGGGATGGTTCTACCTCCTGGATATTCACTGTGATTATTTCTTTTATAAGCCCTTTCTGTGGTGTCGCTCAGACGCCCGACTGCGGCATGCTTGTTGTTTATCTATCTTTTATAAGCCCTTTATGTGGTGTCGCTCAGACGCCCGACTGCGGCATGCTTGTTGTTTATTTATCTTTTATAAGCCCTTTCTGTGGTGTCGCTCAGACGCCCGACTGCGGCATCGTTAATTTATTTGCAACCTTTCGAGGAGTCATTTTAGACACTCGCTCAGTGCATCTCTTTTACTTCCGTATTGCACGTCCATATTTTCTCTGCACGCGTGCATCACAGATTTTTGTTTACTTCATGGCAGACTTATCATCATAAATGTTTCGGAGTATGATTATCTCCTGTTATATTATACCCGTGTTCTTAATGTTTGCGAGTACATTCAAACGTACTCACTGGCTTGTCCCTGGCTATTGTCTTGGCCAGATTTTCGCGCATGGAGATAAGCATCGCGGTGACAACCTCGAAACCTACGTATTACGATAGCAGCCTCGCGAAGATAGGAGTTATCCTGGTCAGCTGTTCTTGTGGGAAATGGAGTCCCATAGACGCAGATGTACCAAACCGCTTCCGCCCTCAACCACTAGAAACCAAACGTTGTACTCCTAGGCCACAATGGTCTTGTACTACATATTTTTGTTCCTCGCTTGGAATTCTTGTATCAAGTTGGTGCCTCATCAACTAACAGTAATCCTGGGGCTGGTGAGCACAAAGGCCGTTTTCTGGGAAATTATATCCCGAAAATCCGGTCGTGACAGACTTGGTATAAGATCCAGGCTGACCATTGGCTAATCCTATCTTAGCCAGGTCAATAAAACTAGGTTAACCAAACCACCAGACCTTAGCCTAACCCCGGTCTAGCATCCCGCGTAAGATAGCTCCACAGTGACCTGACGCCTTTCGGCGGACGGTGCCCAACCTATCAGCCTAGCCCGTCGATCACACGGCAGTGACCGACACCCAACCCATCTCTATCGCAAGCGTGCGGAGGAAGACTCCGTCCCCTTTCCCTATAAAAAGGGCACGCTAGCCACAGCACAGCACAGCCTCTTTCCCCAGACCAAGCCACGATGCCTGGCCCCATTGTTCACAATGAGACCACCGCAACCAACCTTGGAGGTTTTGTGACCGTGCTCGCAAACCTCACCCGCCGTGCCTATGCATTAGAAGAGCCTCCTGAATATGTTGTGTACCAGGGACCCATGTACGGTGAGAGCCGTCAGTACTGGGCCACTGTGCACATCTACGGTAGGGGTCTGTCGCCAGAACGCCCCTAGAGGTTCACTGGAAGGACAACTTCCTTTGAGCCACAAGCCATCCAACTGGCAGCCCGAGAAGCTATAGTTCAACTCCGGCACTTGTCGCCCAGAGTTAACTGTCGCTCATTCTACTACTACCCCAGCCGTGACGGGTATGGTAGGCCGCCCCAGGTTGCCAACGGAGATCACGAGACAGATCCTGCACTCTTGCATCTGATGCGCTATGTAAGCGCACTAGAGCAACTGTTCGATCAGGTCACCCTCGATCTGATCGCAGCTCGTGGAGAACTGGTTCGCCGAGCCCCGGCGAGAAGAGACGCGGAGCCCGACACCGACAACCCAGTCGTGCTGTTCGGACACCCGATCGATCCCTTGAGGTCCGCCCCAGCCATCAACCAGAGTACTTTGGTGTCACCAGAAGCGCTTCGTCGCCTTTTGGGAACCCATTCCAACGGGATTGTGGCCAACAACCCCCGCGATGGTCATCACCACTACCCCGCCTCTGCAGCCCCTCAACCTCAGCCGGCAAATCCTGACGGAGAAACCCGTGGAGAAACCTCGGCACCCGCCAGGCCAGCTCACTTAGACATTAACGAAGTAGACTAAGTCGCTCGAGTTGTATCGAGCCTTAGTTTTCCCATGCTTTGTAATGGTGTGATCTTGTATCGCTTTTATTACATGCTGTCTGCTTGAGCGCCCTTATTTTGGAGTAGTAGCTATGCATATGTACGTTAGCGTACAGTTGCATTTTTTTTAATTTCGGGCGCAGCTACCAAGACCAACCCCGACGGCACCCACAGTAATGTGTCACATTTATGTGATATGTATATCTGTGGCTTTGACCCGAGAACAGGATCGACCACCAGTTACCCTTCACCCCGGTGGATAACCCAGCCCAGATGCTATATAAAGGCCACTTCGTGACCTTGTCGAGTGCCCCTCGCCATTGTGCGCAGCACTCACAGCCATTCCTTGCCATGCCGACCCCCAGTATTTATCTGAGAACCCCAGACGCAACCCCGGGTAGTTTTGTTAAATTATTGTGGGACTTTACCTGCAGTACCATGAGTGCCACCCGTCCACCCCAGTACGAGTTGCTCAAATCGAGGATCACCCCATCCACCTCGAAATATTGGGCAGTGGTGCACATCCCTCCCGCCTACCCAAACCAAGACCCAACGGAAGTCTCCTTCATGGGGAAATCCATGCCGACTCCGCATATGGCCATAGAAGCTGCTGCATACCAGGCGCTCACTCGTCTTCGATTCGCGGTACCCTATGCCAGCGAGCGAGGATACTATTATTTTCCGAGTCGTGCAACACCCGGAGAAGTTGCATCTTTTCCCGGTGGACGAATTGAGAGAGATCCAGTACTGGCCAACCTTGCCCAGTACGTTATCGCCCAGGAGCGTTTGACTCAGAGGGTAATGGGTTATCTCCAGAGCCTCGCTGATTTAAATCCTCGGATCGCTATTGGCAGACCACTGAGGCCTAACCAGGAGAGGCGCATTCATCGACTGGTCAACCCGCTTCCTCCGATAGAAGAGGAGTGTGCCCCAGTACCAGAGGCGTTTTCTCAGGACCCTGTCCTTTTGCCGTTTTCCTTGTAAACGCCTTCGCTGTATTTATTATCCCAGTATTTTATTTATGTGTTGTAGCGTGTTCGTGGTTCCCAAATTTTGTGCGATGGACCCGATTCTCTTTAGTCCCAGTTATGTGAGCAGTTTTACTGCTGTTAGTTTTGTTTTAATTATTTTTTTTCTCTCGCAACATGTTCTGATGAGATTTCTTTCCCCGAGTCACTGCTGCGTATACCTTTTTCACGACATAGATTTTTATTCGCGCAGCACCGTGACAGCAGACTCACAACAGCAACCACTCGACCTCGGGCACTATTACAAATCCTTGAGAACATTTTTGCGCCTAACTGATCACACGCGAGGGCACCACAGTCTCAGTGAGAGAGATTTGTGAGTGTTCATTCGAGCGCGAGCTGCCCCAGCACACCGACGGCAGTTAGCGCACGGTGCCGCGCTTAATCCACGTGATCGCCGCCACCGCGAAGAGCTAACACTCGAGCGGCAGCATCACGACGATCATCCAGGATCATCGCGCACAGGAGCACGGAGAACCCCAGCAGCACCGCCAAACCTCCACACACCAGGACCACATACCAGTCCGGCATCGCCTCCGCCATTAGAGCCTCGTCTCGAGCTTCTGCTAACAGCAATGGAGGAGAAGGAAGGAGGAGTAGGAACGAGGCCAGATGTGAGGAAGAAGAGAGGAGCACCGCGATCATTTTATAGCTCGAGATCGGTGTACGGTGGGCGAGGTCCACCAGCGCCACTCGTCGCTCAACCGCCGGTGTTCGGAGGCGAGTCCGCGAGCAGTGCCGACAGCGCACTGGCCCGCGAGGTGAGTGCACGCTGCACCGGCAGCTAGCACGCCGCGCACTACCACGGTACGGCCTTGATGCCCTACGAGCTAGGCATCGCCGATGGAGGAAGCGCGGGAGAGCACGCGAGAAAGAAGAGAGAGCCAGAGGTAGAAGAAGAGGCCGACAGTGGGCCCTGGGTCCACCTGTCAGCCAGAGAGAGCACTGTGCTCTCGGGTACGACCAGCGTATTTTAGTACTTTAGAATTTATTCTAAAATTACTGTATCTGCATAGAAATATCTCGTTTTCCCTAACCGTGGATTTTTCCACACTACGCCAGTGTACCACACTGTGGTTTTTCACCACTAATTGCCCTCTCACTGCAGCCGCTTTGTTTTTTGCACAGCTGAAGGATTTCTTTTGGTAAATGCAATGTTTGTTTAAAACCAATTTTTACAAATCTCGAGGACGAGATTTTTCTTAAGGGGGGTAGTGTTGTGACACCCCAAAATTTTGACCTTGTTTTATTTATTAAAATTTTTGCCAGGAAATAAAACTTTTCCATTTGTCAAGATTTACCCTTTTGTTATTTTGGATTTTTTTACCTCTAGTGGAAAAACCTTCAAAGAGTATTGTTGGACTTATATGCCCTCTTTATAAAACAATTCTTTAACAGTGGGTTTAATTGCAAGATTTGTTTTCTCAGAGCTTTATTCTCTCAAAAATGACTTCTTTGAATTTGGAGCCTGTTTTGCACTCCAACCATTTGATAAATGCCTTTAAAATTTCCACCAAAATTTGGGGATGTCATGTGATGTTTCCACACCACTTTTATGCAAAAATACCTTTTGGCCATTGGAGATTTTGATCTCTACACCAACTTTTCCAATCTGGTCCAGTAGGCACTTTTGCACTACAACCCATTTAAATATTTCTTTAAAAATTCTTCCAAGTGTTTGGAGATGTCAGTGGATGCATACAATTCAACTCTATGCAAAAACCTAGTGATGTTCTTTGAAAAATTTGAGTGAATCACCCTCTTCTGCATTCTGGTCCAATTTGATGATTTGTACTGCAACCTTATTTTATTTTGCTCTAGTTACCCTGAGCTTTTTCCTACTTGTAGCCCTCCCTTCAAAACCCTTAAGTCCAGGAGAGTACACTCATTGGAGGTTTTTAAGTGCATGCAATAAACCCTTTTTCTTTCTATCCAAAACTGGAGTTTTGCAAAGCTTGCACTAACAAGTTTCTGGTTTTGCCCATATGATCTTGCCTTCATCATCCACACCTAAAGAGACCCTGATCTGGAGATTTTGGCCACTCCAAGAGTTGCCTAAGTGCACTTGGCATTCTGTCGAGCACTTGGTGTGCACAGTCAGTTTTGGGCATGTTTCCTAGTTTGCACTGTGAACTTGCTCCAATGACCCAGCAACCTTGTCCACTGAACTCCTAGCTGTCTCTATCCTAGTCCTGTTAATTGCCAGCCCCACCCTCGCGCTCTAGACCGCCCTGGCATTTCGTCGAGCAGGTTCCGTGCGTGCTCTGGGCGCGCCCAGAGCGCACGTTTTGCACGCGCGCGCACTGAGCCGCCGCGCCGCACTGCCGCACTCGACGCGACCCGTCCCTGGCCCCTGCTCACCTGCTGAGCAGCGCACTAGCCTCGCCCACTCCCCACGCTACCCCTGGCGCCCTGCAGCACCGCTAGCATCGCTTTTGGAGGCACGCTGGCGTCGGCAGCAAGCCTCTGCCATGGTCGGCGCCGCCCAAACCACACTAGCGCGCCAGCTGCCCCCATGAACAGCTCAGTCTTATCCCGAAGCTCGTCGGCACGCGCTCGTCGCCGCCACGTCGCCCTACAGCTACAGCACGGCTGTCGCAGGCGATCTTATCCTCAGCCGCCGCGGTCCAACCTCGAGCGCCTATTTAAGGGATCCCCGAGCTCGTTCAAGACCTCAGACTTTCCTCCTAGCGCTCCCCAAGCAGTGGATCGACCCGTAGTGGCCATCTTCCTCGTCTGCGGCCAGTGCGGCCGCCGCCAAGCTCCGGTGCGATACGTCGCAGCCAGTCACTCCCTCGCCCAACCAACGCCACCAGTAGCTTCCCCTGGTCCTTGCGGAGCTGCCCAACTACCCAACCTCGATCGGAGACTACCGGAGCCCAAAAACCAGTTCACCACCGTAGCCCCCTCCGCCGCGGAGCTCGCCGTCGGCGATTTCTCCCACCCCCGATGACCCAGCGACCACCAAGAGGACCGCCTCGGTCTGGCCGGTCCATCCCCGCCCTCAGATGCCCTCGAGGAGCCGCCGTTCGTCGCCGGCGATCGCGGGAGTCCCGCTCCCTTCGGGCAGAGAAGAGGAGGGAGAGGGAAGAACGGTCAAACCTGACCAGTGGGCCCTCTGGACCCACTGTCAGTGACCCGCGCGCCGTCTCCTCTGTTTAAGTGAAAGCGTATAACCACGGAGTACGTCTCCCCTACTCCGGAAGCGTATTCCCCTCGAAGCGTTTTCCTTTTTCTGGTTTTATTAAAAACAGAGTTTTGACCAGACTTTGACCAGCTATAACTTTTAAAATAAAACTCCAAATGAGTTGATTCTTTTTCCTACCTCTCTCAAATTCCACCTAGTTTATTTTAAGATTTATTTCAAAAATATTTGAGACAACCTTTTGTACTGTGTTTGAAATATTTGTTGTTTGAATATTTCTCAAAATAGGATTTTGGAGAAAAGGGAAAGCTTCCAAAAAGTGCATCCCTTGCATACTCTTGAAGGCAAGCATTTCTGAACTCTGGCATAATATTTTGTGCGGTGTTTTGATATGGTTATAACACCATTTGACTTGGAGCATACATTATTTTTATGTGACGATAAAAAAAATCATTCGCGTAAGTGCATAATGGAGATATTCTTGCTATTAGTAATGGATATGCTGGTGATGGTGTTCACCCTCGGGAGCTTCTCATGTATACCGGAAGGAAGCCGGGAAAGTCGTGGTCTTGGGTAGACACGAGCTTGTCCCTAGTTCCTCGTTGAGACGAGTATGTCCGGTATAGCATGGAAAGGCTTGATGAGTGGTGAGTTTATCTGTTAATGGTAGTATTGTTGGAGAATACTTGGACCACCTGAGTCGGTCGTAGATCGAGTCTTGATCAGTAACTTCCTTATTTGTTGGTACTACCACTTGTCCCTGTCGCAGACGGGGTATGGTTCAGTAAGTTGTCAACCCCTTACCAAAGCACACACCGTACAGAGAGGCCATAGTGGAAGATACCGGAGGCCTCCGGTAGGCATGCCACTTGGTCCGGGGGCAGGGGTGTTTCCGGTTGGGACCGAGAGGGGGGCACCCCTTAGAGCGCGCGAATATAAATTTGATCCCATGCTACGTCGAGGTTGTAGCCTCCCCACTTAGAGTTTTGCTTGGCAGGTGTCGTGGGTGATTCCAGACACCGGTGAGTTAAGCTGGTGTGTGCAGGTCAGGCGTGTTTTCAATTAAAAGGCCGTAGGCGGAATTAGTCCCGATGGACTAAATAAATCCGTTACTCGTGGGAAAATAGTACTCCCTCTGCAGAGGATATATCCTGTTGGATAGCCATGTTCATGGGTAAGGACCACAGTCTGAGTGGAATCTAGTAACGGTATTTGGATGGAGAACGATTTAACTAAAATCTAATGACGGTTTTCGGATGGAGACACGGCTAACTGGATCATAGTAACGGTATTCGGATGGAGGACGATTTAGCTAGAACTCAGTGACGGTCTTCGGATGGAGAAACGGCTAGACTAGATTTTTGTTTATGACCTGTGACATCTGAGGATCATGTTTTAATTTTATTATTATTATGGACTAACCATTTACTTTATGTATTTTATTGAGTATCCCTGGGATGGTTCTACCTCCTGGATATTCACTGTGATTATTTCTTTTATAAGCCCTTTCTGTGGTGTCGCTCAGACGCCCGACTGCGGCATGCTTGTTGTTTATTTATCTTTTATAAGCCCTTTATGTGGTGTCGCTCAGACGCCCGACTGCGGCATGCTTGTTGTTTATTTATCTTTTATAAGCCCTTTCTGTGGTGTCGCTCAGACGCCCGACTGCGGCATCATTAATTTATTTGCAACCTTTCGAGGAGTCATTTTAGACACTCGCTCAGTGCATTTCTTTTACTTCCGTATTGCACGTCCATATTTTCTCTGGACGCGTGCATCACAGATTTTTGTTTACTTCATGGCAGACTTATCATCATAAATGTTTCGGAGTATGATTATCTCCTGTTATATTATACCCGTGTTCTTAATGTTTGCGAGTACATTCAAACGTACTCACTGGCTTGTCCCTGGCTATTGTCTTGGCCAGATTTTCGCGCATGGAGATAAGCATCGCGGTGACAACCTCGGAACCTACGTATTACGATAGCAGCCTCGCGAAGATAGGAGTTATCCTGGTCAGCTGTTCTTGTGGGAAATGGAGTCCCATAGACGCAGATGTACCAAACCGCTTCCGCCCTCAACCACTAGAAACCAAACGTTGTACTCCTAGGCCACAATGGTCTTGTACTACATATTTTTGTTCCTCGCTTGGAATTCTTGTATCAAGTTGGTGCCTCATCAACTAACAGTAATCCTGGGGCTGGTGAGCACAAAGGCCGTTTTCTGGGAAATTATATCCCGAAAATCCGGTCGTGACATGCGTTTCCTGTTGCGACGCTGGCCCTTCTTCGTCGGGGTGGCGGCGTCTTCGTCGGTAGAGTCGGTTTCCGCACCGGCGTCTGCGCTGGGGTACTTCCTTCCCTCTTCAGCCCGGGCGCACCTATCGGCCAGAACGTAGAGCTCGGCCACATCCTTAACCTTGGTCATCGCCAGCTCTTCGCGCATCTTGCGGTTGCGCACGTTCTGATGGAACGTGATGATCATAGCGGCGGGATGAACGTCGGGGATGTTGTACTGCACCCGGCTGAATCTCTGGATGTACTTGCGCAGTGTTTCCCCTTCCTTCTGGGGAATGATATGCAGATCACTGGCCTGGCCATGAGCTTGGTGGCCTCCTGTGAAGGCGCCAACGAACTCATGGCATAGATCCGACCAAGAAGAAATGGAATCCGCCGGCAAGTGCATCAACCAAGACATAACATTGGGCTTCAGTGCCAGTGGGAAATAGTTGGCAAGCACCTTGTCGTCGCGAGCTCCAGCAGCCTTCATCGCGATGGTGTAGATGCTGAGGAACTCGGACGGATGGGTCTTGCCAGTGTACTTCTCGCTGACGTCGGGCTTGAACGTGCGGTGGGACGGCCACTGGAACTGCCGCAACTCATGGGTGAAGGCCGGGCAGCCCACCTTGTAAGGTAGGCCCCGGAGCCCCCCGGTGCTGGGTGGTCCATAGCGGGTCCTGCCCGCTTGTCCGACTGGTGGCGCGTTTCGCGCCGGCGCTCGATGGTGGTCCGAGCGTCTTCGTGAGCTCATTCCCGAAGAACCTGGCGCTGGTCGCGGAGGGTCCGCGGGTCGGACGACGCTATGGAGATGTTATCACAAGCGTCGTCACGACGGGCCGACGCCCGCGACGGCTGGCGAGGAGGAGGAGAGTGCACCGTGGCCGCAGCTCCCCCGGTCCTCCCAGCGCCAGCATGTGGTGGCTCGGTGGAGCGCCGACCCGAGGGCCCCGCCGGCCGCGGATCGTCTTTGTTGGCAATGGCGACGAGGCTCCGGATGGTGGCCCACCACTCGTCGAGCTTCTCTGCAGCAGGAGGGAAGTCGAGGAGCAGCTGCGCGCGCTTCGACTTCTAACCACGTTAGAGGGAGCTCCGTTACGATCCAGCGGCTGCGTGCCATTTTCGCCAACACTTCGGCGGGCATGCTGAACTCCTTCATCCCGTGGACGACGCACAGGGCTCTTCCCACGGCGGTGTCCAGGGTCACCGGTGTGGTGACGCTACTCGTCGCGCACACCATGGGAAGAGCATGCAGTGGTCGCCGGCGTGGGCGTCTTGGAGGTCGCTGCACCGCCCGAGGGTGGCACGATGACACTCCTGGAGGGCCCCGTGCCGCCTGCGGGGGGTCCAGCTCCGTCTTTGGCTCTGGCGACGTGCGGCCGGTCGTCTGGCACGCGAACGACGGCGCTTGCCATGCTCTGACTGCCAGGGCGATGCTGGTGTTCGCGGACCGCGCCCCGGGTCCTGGCTGCGACCGGCCCACTGCTCGACCGCGCAGGCACGGGCCTTTCGGCTCCCAACGAGCCGATCGCCGTGGCCGTCTTCTTCTTGGGAGCCATGGCGACGAAGAACTGCTAGGCTAGCTACTAGACTAGATTCTCACAATTGCGCCCCCTACCTGGCGCGCCAAAGCTGTCGGTATGGAACGACACCTATGGGATCACAAGAATCCCTACTACGGTTGCCGGGGCGCGGGTTTGCAAGAAGAGCAGGATCAGTAGTCAGCACAAGGGATCGTTTACCCAGGTTCGGTCCGCGAGGATGCGTAAAACCCTAGTCCTGCTTTGGTGGGTGTATTTCAGAGAGTTCTTGAGCTCTCGAACTAGCTATGGTGAGTGCGTGATCCGAAAGAGCTGAATCCTCCTCCAGTATGCCATGGGCCTCCTTTTATAGGCGAAAGGGGCTGCCACAGTGGCATACAGGAGGTGGAAAGGCGTACAGTGCTATGAGCTTATCGCTCGTATTACAGGACAAGACGCATTTAATGCGCCGCTGAGGTGTCCCCTAGCTTTATCAGGGACGGGGGCGAGGCCCGTCCCGTCCGTCGCCGCTCCTCCTCGCTTCGACACGCGCCCTAGCCAGCGATGCGTGCGGCGCCATGTAGGCAGGCAGGCAGCTGAGGTGGCGCGGTGGTAGGGTCTTCACGAAGATCTGCATGCCGCCACGCAGGCGCCTGCTGAGTTGGCATGGAAGCTGCATGTTGCCACGCAGGTGCCTGCCCAGCTGGTTTGGGCTGGCGGCTGCATGCGAACGGCGGTGGAGACTTGGCTGGTGCGAGCCTGGTTGTGGCCCTACTGGCGTCCTCGGTGAGGGCCTTGCCGGGTGGCCCGACAAGGGTCTTGCCGTGTGGCCTGGCAAGGGTCTTGCCGTGGCGCGCTGTCATCCCCGGCAGGGGCCTTGCCGGGGGTCTGGTGGCCTTCCTCGGCAAGGATCCTGCCGAGGATTGTCGTCTTCTAATCCTCATCTGATCTTGAGTGTTCCTTGTCTTCACAAAGATCTGCATGCCACCATGGGGGTGCCTCCCGAGCCCTGGCCCAACGTGATATTGGGGACCGTGGGCTCAAGGGTGGCTCGCTCTGTTGGTGTGGGGCGAGCTGCCCCGGCAAGGGTCTTGCCGGGGGAACCTGCTTCGTCCCTCTGCTCTTTGTGGTCTTGGCCTTGGCGTTGCTCTGGTTATCTTGGGCTTCGGTCTTACCTTGGCTCACCTCCCCTGTTCTGCTTGGTGTGACCGTGGGCGCGGTTCCGACTGTCCGTGCACAGGTAGAGGGGTACAAAAGTGCGCCCCTCCTTTTGTACACCGACACACAATACTATGGGGGCCCAATTAGGTGTCATGTCTATTCGACGCCCAATTAAATGGCTTTCGATGTCATGTCAAGCATCGGGAAAATTACAGGTGATACGAAGCTTTCCATTCTCCCATGATACGGGCTTCCGAGAGCCCTTGGATCTGAGAACGAATGGTTGCATGGCGTGATTCTAGACCTATGGGTGAATATCCTATCCTAGAGGGTTATTCTGCAAATTTTCAGCAACTTAGCATGCGACTGTTCGATCTCAGATCCCAGGGCTACCAGCAGCCCGTATCATGGTCGCGCCTACCACGACCGTCGCCTCGCTCACGCGGTCGCGCCCTTGGAGATTTAACACAGTGCGTTAGGCTATCTGATGTTGGCATGTCATACATAGTCATCACTTAGTTACTCATACAACAAGGTTAGCTATAAGGTTGGCTATAAGAGTATTTTTTGTTTACTTCTCTCTATCTCTTTCTTCATAGTATTTATTGCATTTGCCAAGGAGTGACCTCTTCTAATGAAATGGTGCTTAGATGAGGTGCTATGGGTATTAAATGGCTTAGCAACTCAAGTCCCCAATGCATAGGTGCTTAGGTTTTTGTTGCTAAGTTTGCTTCATCTAGGTACACTCGCTTATCACCGTTTCTTGCTGGGGTCACCAAACTAGTCTCTCTCTTCTTAATTAACTTGCCACATCAGACTTGATGCCTATGTGGCAGGCTTAGCACCTGTAGGATCAAGTACAATAGTGGACTATAAGCCCGCTTTACATGTCACTTTTGCATATGTGGGGGAAAGAGGCAAGGAAAAAGTGGAGGAGTGGGCTCTCAAGCAAGATCCAGCCTCTACATGGTGGACCATCGGGAGAGGCACCTGTATGGAGGTGGTCAGGAATCGGGAGACTCAAGCCGGTCGTAGCGCCGCAGTTAAAATGATAATGGCAAGTCAAATCACTGGGCCCCACCTGTCCAGCAGTAACTCACTGTCAAATCACACAGCCCTACGTTTGCAGCAGCCTACTCCCTCATCTTCTCGCGTCTCTGTCGAACCGACTAGGCGGAACTGCCCCGCCTACCACGCGGGAAAAGCCCCGCCCTCGACTTTTAAATAGTACAGTATACTAATTTTGTATCCATGGATTGCACCATGGAGCAAAGCCTCAAGAAAACGGCGGTACACATGTATGGAGTATACAGCAGGCCTGTCGCGTTCACGTCGCACCCCAGACGGTCGGTCGGTCTGGCACGCCGCTCTCCAAATGGAACGCGCATCATATTGCGTTTGCACACACATGTGGGACTGAATTGAGAACCGACCATAGGCACACTCCCCGGCCCCGCAAGTCGGGTGAGTTAATAGAAGTACATACGTTGGTACCTGGACGATTCTTGCAAGACACGGAAGATCAGTTCGTCCATGCATGTGACCAGACTCCAGCAGACACGCCTGGATTGGCTATCGTCTACATATCGTGCAGGTTGTATTGTATATGGCTGTAGTTCTGGTGAGATATCTAAAAAAAGGTTTCTTGTCATCTCGCAAAATCAGGTGTCATGTGCTTCGGATCACTGCGAGGGTTAAACAGCGACAACTGAGTTGGGCTAGTCATTGGGGGCACATGCATGAATACTACTCGGCTGCCATCTAGGTCAAGCCGGCTATGTTAATGAGGACATCTATCGACGGACCCCTTTTCTACAAATTAATCTTTAATTTGAGCTTTGATCCTCGTCTAGTTTGTCCGTCGGGATTCATCTTGACTCCTTTGGGCAGTGAGGTTATGATTTCTTGTCATGTGGCATTTTTTCGTGTTATATGTTATATCAGATCAAAATGACGACAACTGCGCCTCCGGGGCACGTTCATGAAGACTTCTCGACAGTCATTGCCGAGGTCAAGCCGGCTCCGGCCAGTAGACAAAAGAAAACTAGTAGTCCACTATATAGGTAGGAGCCTCCGCACTTGCTTGCTAGTGTTGCTCTCTTCACACTGTCTCGTCCTCTCCAGATCTAAACACGACAGCGGTGGCCACACACACTCTCTCTCTACTCACCGCTGGTCACAGATCCAGCCGGATCCTCTCCGCCGGGGAAAGTGAGAAGGTGCAACGTTCACGCGGTCGTCCTCGGCGACGGCTCTTACCCACTTACGGCGTGTCCCGATCAGCGTGCCTTGCCATTCTCTCCCAAGCATCGCTGGCGAGGGAGGGCCTCCCACCCCTTCTTCCTCGCTGCCGTAGTGTGGGCAGATCCAGCCTCCCGCCGCCCACCTAGCGACATCCCGGCGACCCTCAGGTATAACTTCCTTCGAAACAGGCCTTGCTCTACTTCCCGAGCTCCTGACGTCACTGCATTTGCATCTTTTACTATTTCTCAGGCCCCCTCGTGTAGATAGGATCGATCGGTTGTTCGAAAACCACCTAATTTTTTACTGTTAAGAGGTAAAACTAGTTCATGCACTCGAATCTAGTAGTACTTGGTTCAAACAAGGAAGAAAGGGGGTGGGGGTGGGGGAAGATTTGTTACCTGAATCTAGGACTTGGTCGAAAGTGGAAATAATGGGGGCGAAAAGTAGCAGAGACTGGCTATCCAACTGGTCTGTAGGTCTAATAGGGAAATAAAGGGAACGCAGTACAAACTCAATATAAACCCGATCTATTGGTTGAAAAAGGAAAGAAAGTGGGGACTGAGGGACAAGTCAATAGAGTAAGTCCAGCACTAGATTTGCTAGCCTCACACAGTATAAGGTGGCTATATACCGAACAAAAATGGGACCAACCCAGATATCCTCTTCTGATGTTTCTTGCCCCCAGCCGCTCTTATGTAATGCCACTGGTAAAATGTAGCAGTCGCACTGTTAAAAGTAAGGACACGTTAAACCAATGTTGTTTTCAATGTAATGCCTCCCGTAATATGAATCAATGGCACTTTTTTTCTTGTCCTGCTAAATTTCCCATTAAGATAAGTTGCTTCTTTTCGTTAGAGCTGCAACTGTCCTGGTCCGCCTACTCTCCAGGCGCTTCACGACCAACCTTGATGTTGCTCAATTTTATTGCAACTAATGAAGAAGAAGCTCTGTGGGTTTCATTTTCTGATGGAAATGGAACAGGGGCTGGAGCCCTTTTCTTAAAAAAAGAAGAAGATGAAGCTGCTAGCTCATGGGACATTGCTTCATTTTAGGTGAACTGCACCAAAAGGTCCCATGAATTGAATCATCCATGTGGGTGAATGGTGTCATCCCTTCTACGATGGCGTTGACTGCAGATATGGTTTCCATCACGAGGTATGTTCCTTTTTGGTCTGACCATTTGCCAAAGATCCTGCATGTTGATCCTGCTCTTGTGCTACTATTTTGGCACTGCCATGATAAAGCAGTAATGTTATTATTTTGCACCTTAATCTAGTGGCACTATTAATTTGAGGCAATGTTTTGGCACTGCTAGTGCCACTGTTTTTTTATATATCGAAAGAGGGGGTTCCCTCCGATTTCATTAAAGAAACCCAACCATAGAGAACCATTATCCGACAACATCTCAGTGTAAACGAGCAGTTATGCAACTACTACTAGAACGGACTGAGTACTAGCAGGAGACAAGTTCGCCACATAAACATCAGGGGGAAGATAGGGGGACGCAGCACCAGCTCGACCAAGTTTGGATTACAACCCAAATGCTACCACAGAAACATCAGGGGGAAGATAGGGACTGAAAGAGCCAGCTTCAGCATCCCAGTCTAAGCATCCCCGACCTTCATCCTTGCGACGCACGCTACACCTTGTTTGCCACCTGCTCGACCCCAGTGTCACTGATAAAATGAAGTAATAATACAGTTAAAATAGAGCGAGTGTCCTCTCTATCATTTCATTTCCAATGTATATAAAGAAAGTGCTTCTCTTTGTTAATGTATGTTTCATCAACTAGTCCCATTGTTAATGTTTAAGTGTTTCTGCAAACTGGGGTGCTTAATTTTAGTTGATCTGCACAAAAATAGAGATTTGAATGTCTTGATACGTCTCCAACGTATCTATAATTTTTTATTGTTCCATGCTATATTATATTCTGTTTTGGATGTTTAATGGGCTTATTTATACACTTTTATATTATTTTTGGGACAAACCTATTAACCGGAGGCCCAGCCCAAATTGATGTTTTTTGCCTATTTCAGTGTTTCGAAGGAAAAGGATATCAAACGGAGTCCAAATGGAATGAAACCTTCGGGAACGTGATTTTCGGAACAAACGTGATCCAGAGGACTTGGAGTCTACGTAAAGCAATCAACGAGGAAGGCACGAGGCAGGGGGGCGCGCCCACCTCCCCCAGGCGCGCCCTCCACCCTCGTGGGCCCCTCGTTGCTCCACCGACGTACTTCTTCCTCCTATATATACCCATGTACCCTGGAAACATCAGATACGGAGCCAAAACGCTATTTCCACCGCCGCAACCTTCTATACCCATGAGATCCCATCTTGGGGCCTTTTCCGGCGCTCCGCCGGAGGGGGCATTGATCACGGAGGGCTTCTACATCAACACCCTAGCCTCTCCGATGATGTGTGAGTAGTTTACCTCAGACCTTCGGGTCCATAGTTATTAGCTAGACGGCTTCTTCTCTCTCTTTGGATCTCAATACAAAGTTCTCCTCTATCTTCTTGGAGATCTATTCGATGTAATCTTCTTTTGCGGTGTGTTTGTCGAGATCGATGAATTGTGGGTTTATGATCAAGATTATCTATGAACAATATTTGAATCTCCTCTGAATTCTTTTATGTATGATTGGTTATCTTTGCAAGTCTCTTCGAATTATCAGTTTGGTTTGGGCTACTAGATTGATCTTTCTTGCAATGGGAGAAGTGCTTAGCTTTGGGTTCAATCTTGCGGTGCTCGATCCCAGTGACAGTAGGGGAAACGACACGTATTGTATTGTTGCCATCGTGGATAAAAAGATGGGGTTTATATCTTATTGCATGAGTTTATCCCTCTACGTCATGTCATCTTACTTAAAGCATTACTCTGTTCTTATGAACTTAAGACTCTAGATGCATGCTGGATAGTGGTCGATGTGTGGAGTAATAGTAGTAGATGCAGAATCATTTCGGTCTACTTTTCACTGACGTGATGCCTATATACATGATCATACCTAGATATTGTCATAACTATGCTCAATTCTATCAATTGCTCGACAGTAATTCGTTTACCCATCGTAATACTTATGCTCTTGAGAGAAGCCAGTAGTGGAACCTATGGCCCCCGGGTCTATCTTCCATCATATTAATCTTCCAACACTTAGCTATTTTTATTGCCGTTTATTTTACTTTGCATCTTTATTTACCCTTTATCATAAAAATACCAAAAATATTATCTTATCATATCTATCAGATCTCACTCTCGTAAGTGACCGTGAAGGGATTGACAACCCCTTTATCGCGTTGGTTGCGAGGTTCTTATTTGTTTGTGTAGGTGCGTGGGACTCGAGCGTGATCTGCTACTGGATTGATACCTTGGTTCTCAAAAACTGAGGGAAATACTTACGCTACTTTACTGCATAACCCTTTCCTCTTCAAGGGAAAACCAACGCAGTGCTCAAGAGGTAGCAAGAAGGATTTCTAGCACCGTTGCCGGGGAGATTCGCGCCAAGTCAAGTCAAGATTTGACTCCCAACAACAAGCCATTTTTGGTGCCATTGCCGAGTCTACACAAGTCAAGACATACCAAGTACCCATCACAAACTCTTATCCCTCGCATTACATTATTTTCCATTTGCCTCTCGTTTTCCTCTCCCCCACTTCACCATTGCCGTTTTATTCGCCCTCTCTTTTCCGTTCGCCTCTTTTTTGCTTGCTTCTTGTTTTCTTGTGTGTTGGATTGCTTGCTTGTCACGATGGCTCAAGATAATACTAAATTGTGTGACTTTGCCAATACCAACAACAATGATTTTATTAGCACTCCGATTGCTCCTCTTACCGATGCTGAATCTTGTGAAATTAATGCTGCTTTGCTGAATCTGGTCATGAAAGATCAATTCGCCGGCCTTCCTAGTGAAGATGCCGCTACCCATCTAAATAGCTTTGTTGATTTGTGTGATATGCAAAAGAAGAAAGATGTGGACAATGATATTGTTAAATTGAAGCTATTTCCTTTTTCGCTTAGAGATCGTGCTAAACTTGGTTTTCGTCTTTGCCTAAAAATAGTATTGATTCATGGAATAAGTGCAAAGATGCTTTTATCTCTAAGTATTTTCCTCCCGCTAAAATCATCTCTCTTAGAAACGATATCATTAATTTTAAGGAACTTGATCATGAACATGTTGCACAAGCTTGGGAGAGGATGAAATTAATGATACGTAATTGCCCTACACATGGTTTGAATCTTTGGATGATTATACAAAAAAATTATGCCGGATTGAATTTTGCTTCTAAATATCTTTTAGATTCGGCCGCGGGAGGCACTTTCATGGAAATCACTTTAGGAGAAGCTACTAAACTGCTAGATAATATTATGGTTAATTATTCTCAATGGCACACCGAAAGATCTACTAATAAAAAAGTGCATGCGATAGAAGAAATTAATGTTTTGAGTGGAAAGATGGATGAACTTATGAAATTATTTGCTACTAAAAGTGTTTGTTCTGATCCTAATGATACGCCTTTGTCTACCTTGACTGAGAATAATAATGAATCTATGGATGTGAATTTTGTGGGTAGGAATAATTTTGGTAACAACGCGTATAGAGGAAACTTTAATCCTAGGTCGTTCCCTAGTAATTCCTCTAATAAAATTCCTACAGCAATTCTTATGGAAATTTTAATAAGATGCCTCTGAATTTGAGACTAGTGTTAAGGAGTTTATGAATTTGCAAAAGAATTTCAATGCTTTGCTTGAAGAAAAATTGCTTAAAGTTGACAAATTGGCTAGGAACGTGGATAGAATTTCTCTTGATGTTGATTCTTTGAAACTTAGATCTATTCCACCTAAGCATGATATCAATTAGTCTCTCAAAGCTATGAGAATTTCCATTGATGAGTGCAAAGAAAAAACCGATAGGATGCGTGCTAAGAAAGATTGCTTTGTAAAAGCGTGTTCTTCAAATTTTTGTGAAAATAAAGATGAAGATCTAAAAGTTATTGATGTGTCCCCTATTAAATATTTGTTTTGCAATTAATCTTGATAATGATGGGACTGGAGATGAGTCACCTTTACCTAGAAGGCGTCCTAAAAATTCGGAGTTTCTAGATCTTGATGCAAAAATTGGTAAAAGTGGGATTGAAGAGATCAAAACTTTAGATATTAATGAACCCACTATTTTGGATTTCAAGGAATTTAATTATGATAATTGTTCTTTGATAGATTGTATTTCCTTGTTGCAATCCGTGCTAAATTCTCCTCATGCTTATAGTCAAAATAAAGCTTTCACTAAACATATCATTGATGCTTTGATGCAATCTTATGAAGAAAAACTTGAGTTGGAAGTTTCTATCCCTAGAAAACTTTATGATGAGTGGGAACCTACTATTAAAATTAAAATTAAAGATCATGAATGCTATGCTTTGTGTGATTTGGGTGCTAGTGTTTCCACGATTCCAAAAACTTTGTGAGATTTGTTAGGTCTCCGTGAATTTGATGATTGTTCTTTAAACTTGCACCTTGCGGATTCCACTATTAAGAAACCTATGGGAAGAATTAATGATTTTCTTATTGTTGCAAATAGGAACTATGTGCCCGTAGATTTCATTGTTCTTGACATAGATTGCAATCCTTCATGTCCTATTATTCTTGGTAGACCTTTCCTTATAACGATTGGTGCAATTATCGATATGAAGGAAGGAAATATTAGATTCCAATTTCAGTTAAGGAAAGGTATGGAACACTTTCCTAGAAAGAAAATAAAATTACCATATGAATCTATTATGAGAGCTACTTATGGATTGCCTACCAAAGATGGCAATACCTAGATCTATCCTTGTTTTTATGCCTAGCTAGGGGCGTTAAACGATAGCGCTTGTTGGGAGGCAACCCAATTTTATTTTAGTTTTTTTTGCTTTTTTCTTCTGTTTAGGAATAAATATTTGATCTAGCCTCTGTTTAGATTTGTTTTTATGTTTTAATTAGTGTTCGTGCCAAGTTAAACCTAATAGGATCTTCTTGGATGATAGTTATTTGATCTTGCTGAAATTCCAGAAACGTACTGTTCACAAAAACAATTGTTAAAAATCACCAGAACGTGATAAAATATTGATTCCAATTGCATCAGATCAATAAACAAATTGTTTAGGTCTTCCTATTTTACTGGATTTTTCTGAGTACCAGAAGTTTGCGTTAGTTACAGATTACTACAGACTGTTCTGTTTTTGACAGATTCTGTTTTTCGTGTGTTGTTTGCTTATTTTGATGAATCGATGGATAGTAAAAGAGTTTATAAACCATAGAGAAGTTTGAATACAGTAGGTTTAAAACAAATATAAATAAAGAATGAGTTCAATACAGTACCTTGAAGTGGTGTTTTGCTTTCTTTCGCTAACGGAGCTCACGAGATTTTCTGTTGAGTTTTGTGTTGTGAAGTTTTCAAGTTTTGGGTAAAGATTTGATGGATTATGGAACAAGGAGTGGCAAGAGCCTAATCTTGGGGATGCCCATGGCACCCCAAGATAATCTAAGGACACCAAAAAGCCAAATCTTGGGGATGCCCCCTCTTTCGTCTTCGTCCATCGGTAACTTTACTTGGAGCTATATTTTTATTCACCACATGATATGTGTTTTGCATGGAGCGTCTTGTATGATTTGAGTCTTTGCTTTTTAGTTTACCACAAACATCCTTGCTGTACAAACCTTTTGACAGAGACACACATGATTCGGAATTTATTAGAATACTCTATGTGCTTCACTTATATCTTTTGAGCTATATAGTTTTTGCTCTAGTGCTTCACTTATATCTTTTAGAGCACGGTGGTGGATTTGTTTTATAGAAACTATTGTTCTCTCATGTTTCACTTATATTATTTTGAGAGTCCTACAAAACAGCATGGTAATTTGCTTTAATCATAAAAATTGGTCCTGATATAATAGGCATCCAAGATTAGTATTTTTTTCTTCTTATGAGTGTGTTGAATACTATGAGAAGTTTGATGCTTGATAATTGTTTTGAGATATGAGGATGGTATATTAGAGTCATGCTAGTTGAGTAGTTGTGAATTTGAGAAATACTTGTCTTAAATTTGTGATTCCCGTAGCATGCACGTATGGTGAACCGTTATGTGATGAAGTCGGAGCATGATTTATTTATTGATTGTCTTCCTTATGAGTGGCGGTCGGGGACGAGCGATGGTCTTTTCCTACCAATCTATCCCCCTAGGAGCATGCGCGTAGTGCTTGGTTTTTGATGACTTGTAGATTTTTGCAATAAGTATGTGAGTTCTTTATGACTAATGTTGAGTCCATGGATTATACGCACTCTCAACCTTCCACCATTTCTAGCCTCTTCGGTACCGTGCATTGCCCTTTCTCACCTTGAGAGTTGGTGCAAACTTCGCCGGTGCATCCAAACCCCGTGATACGATACACTCTATCACACATAAACCTCCTTATATCTTCCTCGAAACAGCCACCATACCTACCTATTATGGCATTTCCATAACCATTCCGAGATATATTGCCATGCAACTTTCCACCATTCCGTTTTGTTGGGGAACGTAGTAATAATTCAAAATTTTCCTAAGTGTCACCAAGATCAATCTAGGAGATTCTAGCAACGAGAGAGAGGGAGTGCATCTTCATACCCTTGAAGATCGCTAAGCGGAAGCGTTACAAGAACGCAGTTGATGGAGTCGTACTCGCGGCGATTCAAATCGCGGAAGATCCGATCTAGCGCCGAACGGACGGCGCCTCCGCGTTCAACACACGTACAGCCCGATGACGTCTCCTCCTTCTTGATCCAGCAAGGGGAGAGGAGAAGTTGAGGGAGAACTCCAGCAGCACGACGGTATGGTGGCGATGGAGCTCGTGGTTCTCCGACATAGCTTCGCTAAGCACTACGGAGGAGGAGGAGCAGTTGGAGGAGGAGAGGGCTGCGCTAGGGAAGGGGGTGCGGCTGCCCTCTCTCTCTCCCTCACTATATATAGGCGGGAAGGGGGGAGGAGGAGGCGCCCTAGTGTTTCCCTAGGGGTGGGGCGGCGGCCACAGGGGAAACCCTAGATGGGTTTGGGCGCCCCCACCCCTAGGAAACTTGGCCCCCAAGCCGGGAGGGGTGGCTGCCCTAGGGGAGGCGGCCCCACCACTCCACGTTACGTGAGATGGGGTGGAAGGGGTGCACAGCCCCTTAGTGGGCTGATGTGCCCCCTCCCCTTGGCCCATAAGGCCCCCCAACGCTTCCGAAACCCCTTTCGGACACGCTGGTCGTCACCCGGTACCCCCGGAACAATTCCGGACTCCAATACCCTTCGTCCAATATATCGATCTTCACCCGCGGACCATTCCGGAACTCCTCGTGACGTCCGGGATCTCATCCAGGACTCCGAACAACCTTCGGTAACCACATACTATTTCCCATAACAACTCTAGCGTCACCGAACCTTAAGTGTGTAGCCCTACGGGTTCGGGAACCATGCAGACATGACCGAGACACCGCTCTGGCCAATAACCAATAGCGGGATCTGGATACCCATATTGGCTCCCACACGTTGCACGATGATCTCATCGGATGAACCACGATGTCGGGGATTCAATCAATCCCGTATACAATTCCCTTTATCCATCGGTATGTTACTTGCCCGAGATTCGATCGTCGGTATCCCCATACCTTGTTCAATCTCGTTACCGGCAAGTCTATTTACTCGTTCCGTAACGCATGATCCCGTGGCTAACTCCTTAGTCACGTTGAGCTCATTATGATGATGCATTACCCAGTGGGCCCAAAGATACCTCTCCATCATACAGAGTGACAAATCCTAGTCTCGATTCGTGCCAACCCAACAGACACTTTCGGAGATACCTGTAGTGCACCTTTATAGCCACCCAGTTACGTTGTGACGTTTGATACACCCAAAGCACTCCTACGGTATCCGGGAGTTGCACAATCTCATGGTCTAAGGAAATGATACTTGACATTAGAAAAGCTCTAGCAAACGAACTACACGATCTTGTGCTATGCTTAGGATTGGGTCTTGTCCATCACATCATTCTCCTAATGATGTGATCCCGTTATCAATGACATCCAATGTCCATGGTCAGGAAACCATAACCATCTATTGATTAACGAGCTAGTCAACTAGAGGCTCACTATGGACATGTTGTGGTATATGTATTCACACATGTATTACGGTTTCCGGTTAATACAATTATAGCATGAACAATAGACAATTATCATGAACAAGGAAATATAATAATAACCATTTTATTATTGCCTCTAGGGCATATTTCCAACAGTCTCCCACTTGCACTAGAGTCAATAATCTAGTTCACATCGCCATGTGATTAACACTCATAGTTCACATCGCCATGTGACTAACACCTAAGAGTTTACTAGAGTCAATAATCTAGTTCACATCACCTTGTGATTAACACTCATAGTTCACATCGCCATTTGACTAACACCCAAAGAGTTTACTGATACGTCTCCAACGTATCTATAATTTTTAATTGCTCCATGCTATATTATCTTTTGTTTTGGACATTATTGGGCTTTATTATTCACTTCTATATTATTTTTGGGACTAACCTATTAACCGGAGGCCCAGCCGAGAATTGCTGTTTTTTGCCTATTTAAGAGTTTCGCAAAAAAAAGAATATCAAACGGAGTCCAAACGGAATGAAACCTTCGGGAACGTGATTTTTGGAACGAACATGATCCAGGAGACTTGGACCCTAAGTCAAGGAAACATCCAGGAAGCCACGAGGTAGGGGGCGCGCCTACCCCCTGGGAGCGCCCTCCACCCTCGTGAGCCCCACGTTGCTCCACCGACGTACTCCTTCCTCCTATATATACCTACGTACCCCCAAACGATCAGATACGGAGCCAAAAACCTAATTCCACCGCTGCAACCTTCTGTACCCACGAGATCCCATCTTGGGGCCTGTTCGGGAGCTCCGCCGGAGGGGCATCCATCACAGAGGGCTTCTACATCAACACCATAGCCTCTCCGATGAAGTGTGAGTAGTTTACCTCAGACCTTCGGGTCCATAGTTAGTAGCTAGATGGCTTGTTCTCTCTTTATGGATCTCAATACAATGTTCTCCCCCTCTCTCGTGGAGATCTATTCGATGTAATCTTCTTTTGCGGTGTGTTTGTTGAGACCGATGAATTGTGGGTTTATGATCAAGTTTATCTATGAACAATATTTGAATCTTCTCTGAATTCTTTTATGTATGATTGGTTATCTTTGCAAGTCTCTTCGAATTATCAGTTTGGTTTGGCCTACTAGATTGATCTTTCTTGCAATGGGAGAAGTGCTTAGTTTTGGGTTCTATCTTGCGGTGTCCTTTCCCAGTGACAGTAGGGGCAGCAAGGCACGTATTGTATTGTTGCCATCGAGGATAACAAGATGGTTTTTTTACCATATTGCATGAATTTATCCCTCTACATCATGTCATCTTGCTTAAAGCGTTACTCTGTTCTTATGAACTTAATACTCTAGATGCATGCTGGATAGCGGTCGATGTGTAGAGTAATAGTAGTAGATGCAGGCAGGAATCGGTCTACTTGTCTCGGACGTGATGCCTATATACATGATCATACCTAGATATTCTCATAACTATACTCAATTCTGTCAATTGCTCAACAGTAATTTGTTCACCCACCTTATAATACTTATGCTCTTGAGATAAGCCACTAGTGAAACCTATGGCCCCCGGGTCTATTTTCCATCATATTAATCTTCCAACACTTAGTTATTTCCGTTGCTTTTTATTTTGCTTTTATTTTACTTTGCATCTTTATCATAAAAATACCAAAAATATTATCCTATCATATCTATCAGATCTCACTCTTGTAAGTGAACGTGTAGGAATTGACAACCCCTTATCGCGTTGGTTGTGAGGATTTATTTGTTTGTGTAGGTGCGAGGGACTCGCGCGTAGCCTCCTACAGGATTGATACCTTGGTTCTAAAAAACTGAGGGAAATACTTACGCTACTTTGCTGCCTCACCCTTTCCTCTTCAAGGGAAAACCAACGCAGTGCTCAAGAAGTAGCATTTACGAGAGTCAATAATATAGTTCACATCACATGTGATTAAGACTCAATGAGTTCTGGGGATTGATCATGTTATGCTTGTGAGAGAGGTTTTAGTCAACGGTTCTGCAACATTCAGATCCGTATGTACTTCGCAAATCTCTATGTCCTAACATAGATGCTGCTTCCACGCTCCACTGGGAGCTATCCCAAATGGTTGCTCCACTATACGTATCCGGTTTGCTACTCAGAGTCATCCGGATAGGTGTTAAAGCTTGCATCGACGTAACCCTTTACGCCAAACTCTTTATCACCTCCAAAACCGAGAAACATTTCCTTATTCCTCTAAGGACAATTTTGACTGCTGTCTAAAGATCCATTCCTGGATCACCTTTGTACCCCCTGGCCAGACACATGGCAAGGCACATATCTGGTGTGGTACACAGCATGGCATATCGTATAGAGCCTATGGCTAAGGCATAGGGTACGACTTTCATCCTTTCTCTTTCTTCTGCCGTGGTCGAGCTTCAAGTCTTAACTTCACACCTTACAACTCAAGCAAGAACTCCTTCTTTGACTGATCCATCTTGAACTCCTTCAAGATCATGTCAAGGTATGTGCTCTGTGAAAGTCTTATCAGGCGTCTTGATCTATCTCTATAGATCTTGATACCCAACATGTAAGCAGTTTTACACAGGTCTTCCTTTGAAAAACTCCATTCAAACAACCCTTTATGCTTTCCAGAAATCTACATCATTTCTGATCAACAATATGTCATCCACATATAATTATCAAAATGTTGTAGTGCTCCCACTCACTTTCTTGCAAATACAAGTTTCTTGCAAACTTTGTATAAACCCAAATGCTTTGATCACCTCATCAAAGCGTATGTTCCAACTCCGAGATGCTTCCTCCAGTCCATAGAAGGATCGCTGGAGTTTGCATACCTGTTAGCATCCTTAGGATCGACAAAACCTTCTGGTTGTATCACATACACCCTTTCCTCACGGAAACCGTCAAGGAAACTTTGTTTTGACATCCATCTGTCAGATTTCGTAAATGAAAATGCAGCAACTGCTAACATGATTTTAACAGACTTTAGCATCGCTATGATTGAGAAAGTCTCATCACAATCAACTCCTTGAACATGTCGGAAACTTCTTTGAGACAAGTCGAGCTTCATAAATGGTGACATTACCATCAGCGTCTGTCTTCTTCTTAAAGATCCATTTATTCTAAATGGCTTGCCGATCATCGGGCAAGTCCACCATAGTCCATACTGTGTTCTCATACATGGATCCTATCTCGGATTTCATGGCTCCTAGCCATTTGTTGGAATCCGGGCCCACCATCGCTACTTCATAGTTCATAGGTTCATCGTTGTCCAACAACATGACCTTTAAGACAGGGTTACCACTCAGAAGTTGTACACACCCTTGTCGACCTACGAGATACGATAGTAACTTGATCTGAAGCTCCATGATCATCATCATTAGCTTTCTCTTCAACTGAGGTAGGTGCCACAGAAACATCTTTCTGTGCTACGCTACTCTCTGGTTGAGGTAAAGGTTCAACAACCTCATCAAGTTCTATCTTCCTCCCACTCAATTCTTTCGAGAGAAACTCTTTCTTAAGAAAGGACCTGTTCATAGCGACAAACACTTTGCCCTCAGATCTGAGATAGAAGGTATACCCAATCGTCTTGTTTGGGTATTCTATGAAGACACCATTTTCCGCTTTGGGTTCGAGCTTTTCTGGCCGAAGCCTATCGACATAAGCATCGTAGCCCCAAACCTTAAGAAACAACAACCTAGGTTTCTTGGCAAACCATAGTTCATACGGTGTCGTCTCCACAGACTTAGATGGTGCCCTATTTTAAAGTGAATGCATAACCGCAAAATGATAGCGGTAGATCGGTAAGAGACATCATAGATCGCACCATATCCAATAGGGTGCGATTATGACGTTCGGACACACCATTACGCTATGGTGTTCTAGGTGGCGTCAACTATGAAACGATTCCACCTTATCTTTAGTAATTGCCAAACTCATAACTTAGATACTTTCCCCTTGATCAGATCGTAGGAACTTGATCTTCTTGTTATGATGATTCTCAACTTCACTCTGAAATTGCTTGAACTTTTCAAACGTTTCAGACTTATGCTTAATTAAGTAAATATACCCATATCTACTCAATTCATCGGTGAAGGTGAGAAAATAACGATATCCGCCGCGTGCGTCAGCACTCATCGGACCGCACACATCATCATGTGTGATTTCCAACAAGTCACTTGCCCGTTCCATTGTTCCGGAGAACGGAGTCTTGGTCATTTTGCCCATAAGGCATGGTTCACACGTGTCAAATGATTCACAATCAAGAGACTCAAAAATTCCATCTGCATGGAGTTTCTTCCTGCGTTTGACACCAATGTGATCAAGGCGGCAGTGCCACAAGTATGTGGGACTATCATTATAAACCCTACATCTTTTGGCATCAATGTTATGAACATGTGTATCACTACGACTGAGATTAAATAAACCATTCACATTGGGTGCATGACCATAGGATGTATTATTCATGTAAACAGAATAACCATTATTCTCTGACTTAAATGAATAACCGTATTGCAATAAACATGATATAATCATGTTCATGCTTAATGCAGATACCAATGCAAACAACATTTATCTGGGTTCAATACTAATCCCGAAGGTAGAGGGAGCGTGCGATGGTGACCATATCATCCTTGGAAACATTTCCAACACACATCGTCACCTCGCCCTTAGCTAGTCTCCGTTTATTCCGTAGCCTTTGTTTCGAGTTACCAATACTAGCAACTGAACCGGTATCTAATACCCATGTGCTACTAGGAGTACTAGTAAGGTACACATCAATAACACATATATCAAATTTACTTTTGTTGAAGTTGCCAGCCTTCTTATCTACCAAGTATTTGAGGCAGTTCCGCTACCAGTGACCGTTCCCCTAATAGAAGCACTTCGTCTCGGGTTTGGGTTCTTGGGTTTCTTCACTTGAGCGGCAACTGGCTTGCCATTCATGAAGTTTCCCTTCTTGCCCTTGCCCTTCTTGAAACCAGTGATCTTGTTAACCATCAACACTTGATGCTCCTTTTTGATTTCTACCTTTACGGCCTTAAGCATGACGAACAGCTCTGGGATCAACTTCCCTTTCATGTTATAGTTCATCACGTAACTCTAGTAGCATGGTGATAGTGACTAGGGAACTTTGTCAATCACTCTCTTATCTGGAAGATTAAGTCCCACCTGATTCAAGCGATTGAGGTACCCAGACATTCTGAGCACATGCTCACTGGCTGAGCTATTCTCCTGCATCATGTAGGCAACGATCTTGTCAGAGGTCTTAAACCTCTCAACACGGGCATGGGCTTGAATACCAATTTCAGCTCTTGGATCATCCCATATGTTCCATGGCGTTCAAAACGCTTTTGGAGCCCCGACTCTAAGCCGTAAAGCATGGCGCACTAAACTATCAGGTAGTCATCAGAACGTGTCTGCCAGATGTTCACAACATCTCCAGACGACACTAGAGGGGTTGGCACACAGAGCGGTGCATCAAGGACAAAAGCCTTCTATGTAGCAGTGAGGACAATCCTCAGACTATGGCCCTAGTCCGCACAATTGCTTACAATATCTTTCAATTTAGTCTTTCTCTAGGAACATATTAAAACAGGGAGCTAAAGCGTGAGCTATTAATCTACAACATATTTGCAAAGACAATTTTAGACTATGTTCATGATAATTAAGTTCATCTAATCAAATTATTTAATGAACTCCCACTCAGATAGACATCCCTCTAGTCATCTAAGTGATACATGATGCGAATCGACTAGGCCGTGTCCGATCATCACGTGAGACGGACTAGTCATCAACGGTGAACATCTTCATGTTGATCGCATCTACTATATGACTCATGTTCGACCTTTCGGTCTCTTGTGTTCCGAGGCCATGTCTGTATATGCTAGGCTCGTCAAGTCAACCTAAGTTTTTCGCATGTGTAAATCTGGCTTACACCCGTTGTATTCGAACGTTAGAATTTATCATAGCCGATCATCACGTGGTGTTTCGAAACAACGAACCTTCGCAACGGTGCACAGTTAGGGGGAACACTTTTCTTGAAATTTTAGTGAGGGATCATCTTATTTATGGTACCGTCGTTCTAAGCAAATAAGATGTAAACATGACAAACATCACATGCAAATCATAAAGTGACATGATATGGCCAATATCATCTTGCGCCTTTGATCTCCATCTTTGAGGCACGGCATGATCACCATCGTCACCGGCATGACACCATGATCTCCATCATCATGATCTCCATCATCGTGTCTTCATGAAGTTGTCTCGCCAACTATTACTTCTACTACCATGGCTAACGGTTAGCAATAAAGTAAAGTAATTACATGGCGTTTTCATTGACACGCAGGTCATACAATAAATTAAGACAACTCCTACATGCAAGTCGTGATTCCTATTACAAGAACATGATCAATCTCATACATCACATATATCATTCATCACATCCTTTTGGCCATATCACATCACATAGCATACCCTGCAAAAACAAGTTAGACGTCCTCTAATTGTTGTTGCAAGTTTTACGTGGCTGCTATGGGTTTCTAGCAAGAACGTTTCTTACCTACGCAAAAGCCACAACGGTGATATGCCAATTTCTATTTACCATTCATAAGGACCCTTTTCATCGAATCCGATCCGACTAAAGTGGGAGAGACAGACACCCGCTAGCCACCTTATGCATCAAGCGCATGTCAGTCGGTGGAACCTGTCTCACGTAAGCGTACATGTAAGGTCGGTCCGGGCCGCTTCATCCCACAATGCCGCCGAATCAAGATAAGATTAGTAACGGTAAGAAAATTGAACAAATCATCGCCCACAACTATTTTGTGTTCTACTCGTGCATAGAATCTACGCATAGACCTGGCTCATGATGCCACTGTTGGGGAACGTAGTAATAATTCAAAAATTTCCTACGTGTCACCAAGATAAATCTAGGAGATGATAGCAACGAGAGAGAGGGAGTGCATCTTCATACCCTTGAAGATCGCTAAGCGGAAGCGTTACAAGAACGCAGTTGATGGAGTTATACTCGCGGCGATTGAAATCGCGGAAGATCCGATCTAGCGCCGAACGGACGGCGCCTCCGCGTTCAACACACGTACAGCCCAGGGATGTCTCCTCCTTCTTGATCTAGCAAGGGGAGAGGAGAAGTTGAGGGAGAACACCAGCAGCACGATGGTATGGTGGCGATGGAGCTCGTGGTTCTCCGGCAGAGCTTCGCTAAGCACTACGGAGGAGGAGGAGCAGTTGGAGGAGGAGAGGGTTGCGCTAGGGAAGAGGGTGCGGCTGCCCTCTCTCTCCCTCACTATATATAGGGGGAAGGGGGAGGAGGAGGCTCCCTAGGGTTTCCCTATGGGAGGGGCGGCGGCCACAGGGGAAACCCTAGATGGGGTTGGGCGCCCCCACCCCTAGGAAACTTGCCCCCCATGCCGGGAGGGGTGGCTGCCCTAGAGGTGGCGCCCCCACATCTCCACGTTATGTGAGATGGGGTCGGAGGGGCGCACAGCCCCTTAGTGGGCTGATGTGCCCCCTCCCCTTGGCCCATAAGGCCCCCCAACGCTTGCCGGGGCCTCCGAAACCCCTTTCGGACACGCTGGTCGTCACCCGGTACCCCCGAAACAATTCCGGACTCCAATACCCTTCGTCCAATATATCGATCTTCACCTCCAGACCATTCCGGAACTCCTCGCGACGTCCGGGATCTCATCCGGGACTCCGAACAACCTTCGTTGACCACATACTATTTCCCATAACAACTCTAGCGTCACCAAACCTTAAGTGTGTAGACCCTACGTGTTCGGGAACCATGCAGACATGACCGAGACACCTCTCCGGCCAATAACCAATAGCGGGATCTGGATACCCATATTGGCTCCCACATGTTCCACGATGATCTCATCGGATGAACCACGATGTCGGGGATTCAATCAATCCCGTATACAATTCCCTTGGTCCATCGGTATGTTACTTGCCCGAGATTCGATTGTCGGTATCCCCATACCTCATTCAATCTCGTTACCGGCAAATCTCTTTACTCGTTCCGTAGCACGTGATCCCGTGGCTAACTCCTTAGTCACATTGAGCTCATTATGATGATGCATTACCTAGTGGGCCCAGAGATACCTATCCATCATACGGAGTGACAAATCCCAGTCTCGATTCGTGCCAACCCAATAGACACTTTCGGAGATACTTGTAGTGCACCTTTATAGCCACCCAGTTACGTTGTGACGTTTGATACACCCAAAGCACTCCTACGGTATCCGGGAGTTGCACAATCTCATGGTCTAAGGAAATGATACTTGACATTAGAAAAGCTCTAGCAAACGAACTACACGATCTTGTGCTATGCTTAGGATTGGGTCTTGTCCATCACATCATTCTCCTAATGATGTGATCCCGTTATCAATGACATCCAATGTCCATGGTCAGGAAACCATAACCATCTATTGATTAACGAGCTAGTCAACTAGAGGCTCACTAGGGACATGTTGTGGTCTATGTATTCACACAAGTATTACAGTTTCCGGTTAATACAATTATAGCATGAACAATAGACAATTATCATGAACAAGGAAATATAATAATAACCATTTTATTATTGCCTCTAGGGCATATTTCCAACACGTTTATCATGACACATTCATCATTGTCATATTGCTTTGCATGATCATTTAGTTGACATCGTATTTGTGGCAAAGCCACCATGCATATTATTTCATACATGCCACTCTTGATTCATTGCCCATCCCGGTACACCGCCGGAGGCATTCATATAGAGTCATGCTTTGTTCTAGTATCGAGTTGTTATCATTGAGTTGTAAATGAATAGAAGTATGATGATCATCATTCATAGAGCATTGTCCCAAAAAAAGGGCCAAAAGAAAAAGAAAAGAGAAAGGCCCCCAAAAAAAGAGAAAATAAGATAAAAAGGGGCAATGCTACTATCCTTTTTTCCATACTTGTGCTTCAAAGTAGCACCATTATCTTTATGATAGATAGTCTCTTGTTTTGTCACTTCATATACTAGTGGGAATTTTTTGTTATAGAACTTGGCTTGTATATTCCAACAATGGACTTCCTCAAATGCCCTAGGTCTTCGTGAGCAAGCAAGTTGGATGCACACCCACTTAGTTTTTTGTTGAGCTTTCATACATTTATAGGTCTAGTGCATCCGTTGCATGTCAATCCCTACTCCTCACGTTAGCATCAATTGATGGGCATCTCCATAGCCCATTGATTAGCCGCGTTGATGTGAGACTTTCTCCTTTTTGTCTTCTCCACATAACCCCCATCATTATATTCTATTCCACCCATAGTGCTATATCCATGGCTCACGCTCATGTATTGCGTGAAAGTTGAAAAAAGTTTGAGATTACTAAAGTATGAAACAATTGCTTGGCTTGTCATCGGGGTTGTGCATGATGAGAGCATTCTTATGTGACGAAAATGGAGCATGACCAAACTATATGATTTTGGAGGGATGAACTTTCTTTGGCCATGTTATTTTGAGAAGACATAATTGCTTAGTTAGTATGCTTGAAGTATTATTAATTTTATGTCAATATTAAACTTTTGTCTTGAATCTTTCGGATCTGAATATTCATACCACAAATAAGAGAACTACATTGAAAATTATGCTAGGTAGCATTCCACATCAAAGATTCTGTTTTTATCATTTACATACTCGAGGACGAGCAGGAATTAAGCTTGGGGATGCTTGATACGTCTCCAACCTATCTATTATTTTTTATTGTTCCATGCTATATTATATTCTGTTTTGGATGTTTAATGGGCTTATTTATACACTTTTATATTATTTTTGGGACTAACCTATTAACCGGAGGCCCAGCCCAAATTGCTGTTTTTTTGCCTATTTCAGTGTTTCGAATGAAAAGGATATCAAACGGAGTCCAAACGGAATGAAACTTTCGGGAACATGATTTTCGGAACAAACGTGATCCAGAGGACTTGGAGTCTATGTAAAGAAATCAACGAGGAAGGCACGAGGCAGGGGGGCGCGCCCACATCCCCCAGGCGCGCCCTCCACCCTCGTGGGCCCCTCGTTGCTCCACCGATGTACTTGTTCCTCCTATATATACCCATGTACCCTGGAAACATCAGATACGGAGCCAAAACCCTATTTCACCGCCGCAACCTTCTATACCCGTGAGATCCCATCTTGGGGCCTTTTCCGGCGCTCCGCCTAAGGGGGCATTGATTACGGAGGGCTTCTACATCAACACCATAGCCTCTTCTAAAAAGATGGGGTTTATATCATATTGCATGAGTTTATCCCTCTACATCATGTCATCTTACTTAAAGCATTACTCTGTTCTTATGAACTTAATATTCTAGATGCATGCTGGATAGCGGTCGATGTGTGGAGTAATAGTAGTAGATGCAGAATTGTTTCGGTCTACTTGTCACGGACGTGATGCCTATATACATGATCATACCTAGATATTCTCATAACTATGCTCAATTCTATCAATTGCTTGAGAGTGATTCGTTTACCCATCGTAATACTTATGCTCTTGAGAGAGGCCACTAGTGAAACCTATGGCCCCGGGGTCTATCTTCCATCATATTAATCTTCCAACACTTAGCTATTTTTATTGCCGTTTATTTTACTTTGCATCTTTATTTACTCTTTATCACAAAAATACCAAAAATATTATCTTATCATATCTATCAGATCTCACTCTCGTAAGTGACCCTGAAGGGATTGACAACCCCTTTATCGCATTGGTTGCGAGGTTCTTATTTGTTTGTGTAGGTGCGTGGGACTCGAGCGTGATCTCCTACTGGATTGATACCTTGGTTCTCAAAAACTGAGGGAAATACTTACGCTACTTTACTGCATCACCCTTTCCTCTTCAAGGGAAAACCAACGCAGTGCTCAAGAGGTAGCATGTCTCAAGGCCCCTCCTTGTACTACCGTTGTACACTGATGTTCATCACTGGCAGAAGGTGTATCGGGGAGACTTGGGACGATTTCGAGTATGAGGCGTGGCGTACCGTATGAGGCGTCGCAGGGCCCATCTCGCCCTCGCAGCATGGCATACTATGATACTATTGCAATATTTTCTTCTATTTATTTTGCGTGTTTCATCAACTAGTGCCACTATAATATAATCACCCTTTTTCATTATCTGTGCAAACAGGTTTATTCAGCTGCATTTTGGTGGAACTGCACAAATGTACGGATGGGACCGGCATATATGCAGAGTGCGAGGTGTGCCAAGTAAAACTTACCGACACCAACCATGATCCATGCACGCATTGGCATCCACCACCACAAGTGGGATGTGTGGCGCTCTCTGTGGACGGATCTTTCTCGGCAGCAAATCCTCTAACCAAATACTAGTAGCTTATATTGGCAGTTTTCTAGGGAGTACTCTTTTCTGAAAGAAGCACCAATCTATTTTTCTTTATTTGTACACAGTGTCACAACTTTGACCCAAAGGTCCAGAGCTATTTAAGGGTGATTGGCGTAGTACTCGGATACTGATTGTAACCATGATTTTCATTAGCTGTCACACTGATTGTAAGCATGAGCAGGTGGAAGATTAGGTTAGTGCGAAGCTTACCTTAAACCCTACCGTCCTTGAAATCTCCCACTCATTGTCAGACCAAGTAAGGATCTCCTTCAACCTAGCTAACATTGCCTAGTCTCCGCCGGCGATCTGCCTGATTTGGTGCTAGCTTTGGAAGATGGGAGGAGAGACGGTGGTCTTGCAATAGAGAAGAGGAAGAGGCGAGACGGTGGTTTTGGAATGGAAATGTTGGGGAGGAGAGGAGGTGGTTTTGCAATGAAGAAGAGGGAGAGGCGACACGGTGGTTTTGGAATGGAGATGATGGAGAGGAGAGGAGGTGGTTTTGCAATGGAGAAGAGGGAGAGGAGCGTGCGGTAGCGATTTAGGATTGGACGAGAGGGCTAGTGCGCTGTGACTGGATCAAAATAAAAATCAGTTTACCCTTCAATTAAGAAAGCGACCCCACATTAACTAGTCTCCCTTTTATTCTGGGTCATAATTGACCATGATTTTCGCAAATAAAATATATGTTATACATTGCAAAAATAATATAATTTGAAAGTACATTCAGATATGAACCAAACGATACAATTTTTGGTGACATGCATTCACATTTTGCTTGTCAAATACAGTACGTGGTCAAACTTTGACCCAAAATACGCAAAACAAAAAAATACTTCCAAGACCAGCCGCTCTTCCGCTCTTCTCCTCTTAAACCACCGCCGCTCCTCTCCTGTTCCAATCCAAAACCAGTGTCGCTCCTCTCCCATTCTAAACCAAAACCAGCGCTGCTCCTCTCCTCTTTCATTCAAAAACCACCGCCGGCGAGTGAAGGTGCTGTGGAGAAGTAGATCGATGGAGGAGTACAACCGATACCTGAGGATCGCAGATGTGGCGACCCTATGAAGCTAGCTAGGATGTGGGAGATACAGTCTTTGTTTGACAACAAGGACCAACTAGCGGCGACGGTGACATCCATGGCCAAATATCTGCAGCAGAGCGAAAAGGCGGCGATACTCCCGGAGGGAGTCGCGCGGGAGTACATAGAGCTGCTCCTCTGGGCCATGGAGCAACCAGATTCACCGAATCCGATTGTCAGGGAGCGGTGGTGGGAGTATCGATCCTAGATGGAGCATCCACCAGAGATTGAAGGATCGAGCATCTACAGGGAGCCGTTTGTGAGGGTGTCGTGCCAGAGCAAGCCGGTGGAGTCTTCGTCGACCAAACCCAACTGCAAGAGGAGAAAAACAGTTGGCCCGACGATGCTTCCCCACCATCCTCTCCCTCGCCGTTCACATCGTCTCACGGGGCGGCTGTCTGCCGCCGAGGAATAGGAGGGATTGCGGCCCCCCAGACCAATAGTCGGGCAGGTTGTGAATTGTCAGGAGGAGCTTAGGGTTGTTAGTATTTGCAGGTTGTGAATTGTGTTTTTTGTTATGTATTTCGAGAGTACTTTCAGATATGAATGTCTTTTGAATTTCAGATTTGTAGTATTGACCATATGAAGTATTTTATGAATTCTAGAGATCTATTTTTATCACTTAAAAAAATGTAGTTTCATAGGAGTATAAAAGTGCAGACAATGTGATTCTGAGAGAAGAAATTGCAAGTTTCAGTTTCAGATAAGAAACTCCAAGTTCAGTTTCAGATAAGAAACTGCAACTTTCAGAGGCAGAGCATTTATATTAACACGGCCTTTTCAAACAGTGTTAACATCATGCTGGAAGTTTTATTCATGGTCGAAACTGGAACTACCAGCCAGTTAACATCATGCAGATCAACATTCATGCATAGCACATCTTCATATGATGCACAGTCAAAAAGATATGCTATTTTCAAGATGCCCACACAATGTGGAGTGTGCAAAAAACAGAGAAAACGAGGGACGAAGTTTTGGCAAGTGTTGGACGTGGTGTGCATAGATGACAATTGGGACCCACATGTCAATAAAGGTAGAGGAAATTTTTTTGGAGATATTTTCTCTGCACGGGTGGAATCGAACCCGGGCGGAACAGCTGTCGGGTAGTGTCACTCGGCCACTAGGCTAGTTCAGTTGTTTCGTTACTAATAAGGCACTTCTTCAGGTGATCGGATCTCCTCCTGTGCTTTTGTGCACTCGCCGTGACGCCGCTGTCTGCCGTTGTGAACATGCTGAACAAACGGGAGGAATCTGGAGAGGAGTGTACATGGAGAGGCGGGCAGTCGGGACCCACCAGGTCTATGGCCGTACGCAAGCAAGTGCCTCATCGAAAAAATACTTCCTCCTAATGCTATACTGACGTTGGGGCCCACGGGTTTGTCAACATAGTTACATTTTTTTAGGTGCTTCAACGTAGTTACTATAGGAGATAAATTCACAACAAAGCCGGGGAGCTGCCAGGTATAATTTATTATCACTGGGGCAGCAAGTATCAGCTGGGTTTTGGGCTGCCCCGACTAGGCTTTCTTTTTTAACATGCACAGCCCACGACCGGCCTATGGACCTCCCATCCGAGATTTTATTTTTCCTGAAACATCGGCAACCCAATTTATGTAATTTTTTTGAAGAAAACACAGTGGTCTGTTCTATTTTTTTCTATATAAGAATAGGAACGCCTGGTCCAACTTATGTTTCCCTTCTAACTATATTATATATATTTAAATTATTTTATATGTTATTATATATTATTGTTATTTTCATCATATATTTAACAGATACTTACATATTTAAGAAAACAATATCCCACATCTTATTAACTTATAAAAATAATTTCTTAACAATAAAATCCTGGATTTTTTTGGCAACGAAAATCCTGGTGATTGTGTACAAAAGCTTGGTAATATTTAAGGACCAATGTAATAATAAATCACTTATTATTTATATATATATATATATATAACAAAATGCTCAGCCCCTGTTTATTTTTTGATAACATTGCTGCGCCCACCCCAACATTATAATTAGAATAAGCCCAGCAAAATCGTGTATTTCGAGAAAGTGCAAATGGCCTGTAATTTTTTAGGAAAAACATAAATGGGCCACATGGACGCTACATTATTTGTTCACCCAGCCCAGCTAATGGACTGTAATTAAAAAAAGATCAAATGGACTGTAAATTCTACCCCGCAAAAAAAAGACTGTAAATTCTGAAAAAAAGGGTTGAATACGTGCCACATTTTTGGAGGCTGAAATGTGGGCCAATAGGTCAAAGCCAATGCAAGTCGTTGTCATCTTAGTCAACAAATGATTCTGACATCGTTAGCCATTGGATTTACATCCAATGACCGGCATCCATCTTCAATCTCTCGTCTTCTTCCTCCAGCGCCCTCGGGACCACCTGCTCCCGCCTCCTGCTGCTAGCAGCTCTGCTTAGCACGCTTCGCTGTAAAGCGCTACTCCACCGTTGGCTTGGCCATCCCTCCACCCCTCCACACCTCCTGTTCTTCTCCACCGACTGTCGAACCACACCGCACCAGAACCAGTTAACCCTCGTACACCTCTCCGTCTGCGACTCTACTCCCGCGTCTTCCCATCTCCGGCTCGTTGCTGTCCGGGGCCTCGCCGTCGTCCACCACCTTGGATGCGCTCGGTGCGGAGTGGTCAACGTGGTCAACGAATGACACCATCGGAAGTAGACTGTGCGTGGAGAGGCTGACAGCTGGGTCCACGGCCGCACGCAAGGAAATGCCTCCTTATTATGCACAAAATAATGATTCCTCCACCTGACAGCTGGGACCCACCGGAAGGGCCTCTGTATTTCGCGAAAAATGTTCCCACCGCTGATAGATCGGACCCACCAGCTATATCTTTGCATGCAAGGAAGTGCCTCCTTATTACGCATAAAAAAATGAATACCCCCTGCTAGCTGGGACCCACAATAGTGGGAGGCTGACTTGTGGGCCAACTAAGTTGACGGGGACGGAGGGCTTTGTCAACTTAGTCAATATGAACGATTCTAGCTGAAGTGAACGTACGATGTCCATCCAACAGCCGTAGTGCTTCTTCAACCTCTGGTCTTCTTGCTCCAGCCGCCCAAAGCAGTGTCGGTCGTGCCTCGTGCTCCTGCCTTCCGTGGCCGGCTGCGATGCCGCGGAGGCCTCACCGCCCCCTACTACTCCCACCGCTTGCCAGGCCATCCCTCTACTCACCCACACCCCCTGTTATTCTGCGGCGACGGCAGCCTCACACTGCAGCGAACCAGTGAACCCTCATACCCCTCTACACGTGGGCATCCACTGCCGCGTCTTCCCCGGCTCCGCGTCGTCCCCTTCCTAGGCCTCGCCGTCGTCCACCGCCCTGGTGCTCTCGGCGCGGCGTGGTCAACGTGGTCAAGGAACGGCTTCCATCGGATGTGGATTGTACGTGGAGAGGCTGATAGCTGGGTCCACGGCCGTACCAAGGAAGTGCCTCCTTATTACGTGGAAAATAATGATTCCTCCACCTGACAGCAGGGACCCACCGGACGGGCAACCGTATTTCACGAAAAAAATGTTTCCCCCCTGACTGCTGGGACCTACCAGCGACATCTTCACATGCAACGAAGTGCATCCGGGCAAAAAAATAGATTCGCCCCCCTGACTGCTGGGACCCACCAGCTACATCTTCGCACGCAAGGAAGTGCCTGACAGTCGGGACCCACCTGGTCGAAGCGTACATAGCGTTATCATTCTGGTCGCGAACGTGTACGTACGTACTGGTCGATGTAGAGGCGCGCACATGTCGTAGTAGAGGCGCGCACGTAGCATGTACACGTATGTACAGCGGCCAGCGTGCAAGAAAGTAAATACGGCCACCTACGTACATACGGGCGAGGTCTCGAACGCCTACTCGCGCGTACATATGGCCAGGGCTCGTGTACATGGCTGGGTCGGAACGGAGAAACTGCGTCGTCGTCGTGTTCATCGGGAGGCAAGGGAATGCGTCGTGTTCATCGGGAGGCAACGGAACGCATGGGAGCCAACCGGCTTGGATGGAACAGCCGATGGAAACGAGGCCTGGCGTACCGCAGAATGGAGGAAACGGCCTTGTGTTCGACCGGCCGCATTCGAAATGGGATCCTGTTCATCGGGAGAGGTCTGGCGTACCGCAAAACAGAGGAAACGGACCTCCTATGGTTGAAACGGGGGTCATGTTGATCGGGAGGGGTGTGACGTACCGCAAAACGGAGGAAACGGACTTGTGTTGGAGCGCTACGGTCGAAATGGGGGTCCTGTTCATCGGTGGGGTGTGGCGTACCGCAAAACGAGACTCCACGGGATACTGTTCATCTCCACCGTCGACCCCCTCCAGCCTCCATGGGCTACTGTTCATCCACCGTCGACCTCCTCCAGCCTCCACCTGCGACTGTTCATCCACGGGCTCCTGTTCATCCAGCCTCCACCGCGCGCTACTCCACCGGCTACTGTTCAACCAGCCCTCTCCACGGATTCCTGTTCAACCACCCCTCCATGGGCTACTGTTCATCCAGCCCTCCACCGTCTACTGTACATCCAGCCCTCCACGGGGTGGTCCTGTTCATCCAACCCTCCACGCGGTCCTTTTCATCCAGCCCCAACCGGCTCGATCGATCAGGGTCCTGTTCATCCAGAGGAAACACCACGGGGTCCTATTCATCCACCCCCACCGGGAACTGTTCATCCAACACCCCCCCAAGCAACGCTCACTGTTCATCCAGAGGCAACACCACGGGGTCCTGTTCATCCACCCCCACCGGGAACTGTTCATCCAAACCCCCAGCAACGCTCACTGTTCATCCAGAGGCAGCATCGATCGGCTTTAGTTAGAAGCAGTAGCGAAGGATTCACTCGATCGGGTTCAGTTAACAGCCATCGATCGATCGCTCGGGTCCAGTAACGTGTAGCCTGCAGTGCAATCGCTCGGGTTCAGTTAGAGCCCACTGCCTCGCACCCACGCGCGCGCGTGCGTGTACGAGAGAAATGCGCATCGCTCGGCCCCGACCACCCCGTAACCGGGAACACCCCGATATTTTCCTCGCCCTCGCTTCTACCACGATTTTTTCCGTCATGGACGGCCCAAAGAATGTCATGCAGCTGTGACTCCGGCCTGCCCAGGACAAAAAGTCCATTTTCTGTCATGATTTTTTGTCATAGAAGTAGGAGCCCACCACAACTATTGTGATACCGGGTTTTGTCACAATTATCGTCATAGAAGTGTCATAAGTATGATAGAAAAAAAATTCGTTCGGCCCAAAATGTCACGGATGTGTCTTTTTTTTGTAGTGTATGGTGTTGATGTAGAAGCCCTCCCTGATCAATGCCCCCTCCGGCGGAGCGCCGGAAAAGGCCCCAAGATGGGATCTCACGGGTACAGAGAGTTGCGGCGGTGGAAATAGGGTTTCGGCTCCCCTTCTGATGTTTCCAGGGTATATGAGTTGTAGGGCAAAAGAGGTCAGTCAGGAGAGCTACGAGGGGCCCACGAGGGTGGGGGGCGCGCCTCCCTGCCTCGTGGCCTCCTCGTTGATTGCTTGACATCCACTCCAAGTCCTCTGGATCATGTTTGTTCCGAAAATCACATTCCCGAACGTTTCATTCTGTTTGGACTCCGTTTGATATTCCCTTCCTTCGAAACACTGAAATAGGCAAAAAAACAGCAATTTGGGCTGGGCCTCCGGTTAATAGGTTAGTCCCAAAAATAATATAAAAGTGTATAATAAAGCCCACTAAACATCCAAAACTGAATATAATAGCATGGAATAATAAAAAATTATAGATACGTTGGAGACGTATCAATAGCATGTGCTAAAAAGTTGACAGGGTTATGGGAAAAATTGGATGCACTTCCTGTACAAACTGGACAACCTCTTTCGAAGTATCAGGGTTTCAGACGAAAACTCATCTATTTCAAAGGGATTTTATTTTTTTAACATATTTTAACTCCAGACTTTTTGTGCATTCGATATGCACCATTCAAAGGCACATAATCAATTTTCAACCCTTTTCTGACTTCGTGTGCTATTTTTCATGCATTAAATGATTTATTTTCAGCTAAATGACCCTGAAATTGAAAAGCACTACAAATGAACTCTGAAAAGGTTGAAACTTGGCATGATATCATAACTTCACCCACATAGCATGTGCTAAAAAGTTGAGAGGGTTATGGGGAAAACTAGATGCACTTCGTGTACAAACTGGACAATCTCTTTCGAAGTATGAGGGTTTCGGACGAAAACTCATCTATTACAAAAGGGATTTCATTTCTCTAACATGCGATCAAACTTCAACTTCTCCCTTTCACTTTCGCATTCTCTCTGTGCATCAACAATGACCCGGCGAAGACCATCATCGGGCACATCGTCTGGTGCCTCTTGATCTTCAGCTTGCCCCGTTGCAGTATCACCGTATTCAGGGAACATAGGATATTTTTCATCATCCTCTTCTTCTTTGTTGCCTTCCATCATAACCCCTCTTTCTCCGTGCTTGGTCCAAACATTATAGTGTGGCATGAAACCCTTCTCAAGAAGGTGCAAGTGAAGGGTTTTCGAGTCAGAGTAATCCTTCGGATTCTCACAGACAGTACATGGACAATACATAAAACCAAAGTACAAGTTCATCATAACATTGAAACCAAAGTACAGTAGTGATCAAATGTTATTACTGAAAAAATAAATACATATAGTTCATACATATAGTTCTCCTAGAACAACATATAGCTCTCCAGAGCATCTAATTAAAACATACATTGAAACTAACATACAACTATGTAAAACATTTAAATACAACAACAAATGCGATCATAATTGCAACTAAGGTAACAATTGATCCAACAACATAATGATACCAAGCCTCATTATCAATGGCATATTTTCTAATCTTTCTAATCTTCACGCGCATTGCATCCATGTGGATCTTGTGATCATCGATGACATCGGCAACATGCAACTCCAATTTCATCTTCTCCTCCTCAATTCTTTTCAATTTTTTCTTCAAGTAACTGTTTTCTTTTTCAACCAAATTTAACCTCTCAACAAGAGGGTCGGTTGGAATTTCCGGCTCACATACCTCCTAGATAAAAACATCTATGTCATGTTGGTCGGCATAATTGTCATAAACACTAAATGAAACAAATCGTTACAAAAGTTAATATACCACATCCGAATCATAGACCGGACGAGGGTCGACGGGGGCGGATACCAAACCATGGCACTATATAATAACAAACAATAATAAAAGTAAGAAAATTATACAAGTAGCTATCTAAATCTAACAAGTAAGATTTTTTTTATTTTAAAAAGGATAAGAACTAGAGGCTTACCACGGTGGTGCCGGCGACGAGATCGGCGCGGGCGATCGATGACGGTGAGGACGGGGACGGGACGACACCCTACACATGTGCAAACTCTAAGAAGATAATTTGAGCTCAAATTGTGCATCTAAATTAAAATAACTCACACATACACTCCTCCACTAAAACCCACAAACCACTCTACTTCTAGTGCATTTGAAATGAGTTAAACTAGCAGTGAGAGATGAAAGATTAAGTTGCTAACCTTTTAGAACACTTGTGTAGTTGGTGCACCGCCAAACCTAGAAAAATCTTGGGGAAAATGGACCTTGGAGGTCAAGCTTGGAGAGCAGAAAGCTTAAGTCTGGCTCGGGGATTTCATCAAACACCTCATGTGTTGGAGATATGCCCTAGAGGCAATCATGTATGATGATATTTCCTATGTGTTTATGAATAAAGATAGTCCTTGGACATTATCAATGATGTGTATCAGCAAGTACGTGACTTTTTTGTGGGACTATGCATCGTATGATGACTATCCTAAAAGGTCTCTAGTCGAAAGGGTTGTGTGGACGCGCAGCAGACTAGACTAGCATATGACACGGTCGATGGCTTGGTCTCACAAGCCATGGAGCATTGGATGCTAACCGGATAATATGGACTCAGAAGGATCTGGTTGGATTCGACGTAGTGGGATCCGAGTCGAGATAAGGCTCGAGTCGGACAGACCCAACTTTGAGACGCAGCGATATGTCATCTCTGAGTCTCTAGTACAACATACGTTCTATGTCCTAAGACCTGAGCTGACACATGTACTCGGGATGGTGACAAACCTGCTTTGGGCCGACCAAACACTATTCCGTGACTAGGTAGTTACAAAGCTAGGTTTCAGACTTGTCCAGACCCATGCTGCGAGACATGGTCGAGCAAGATGGGATTTGCCCCTCCGATCAGGAGAGATATACCCTGGGCCCCTCGTGTGATCCGTCCAGGATAAGCATGGCCATGTGACAAGGATGACTAGATAATCCAGTTTGTGGTCGGCATCACTAGAACGAGAAAGAGGTCGGGTTAGCACAAGGATGACAGACTCGCCTTGAGCCCGACAACATATATCGTGTGGCAAAAGGAATGGAAGTGTGATGTACAGGTTCGCCAACGGGCTTCATTGTCTGCTTTGTGGTCGGAACGCCTTGCTAGAGGCCACTACCAGCCGAGGAGGTCGGAGGTGATCCGACCTACGACCAAGCCGACTTGAACCTAAGGGGTCGCGCGCTAAAGGGAAGGAACATGTGAGGTCGGATCAGACTCCATGAGTCAAATGTGATCCTACCCGGACTCGGATCCCGGCCGAACAGATTTTGGGCTTTAGGGTCCGTGCGAGGCCCAAGTGTTGAGCCCGCAACGGACGCCTATATAAAGTGGAGGTGCGGCACACTCATTCGATTGATCGCTTTGGCGCTGGCACTAGGGTTTGCATGTGTTGCGAATAGCCACCTCCACTCGCCGCCAACTGTGTGATCGGACCTAGCAGTCTGTCGCACGGTGTTCCTCCCACATGCGCGGATACCGTTAGAGGCGGTGCACTTGCGCCGCTCCGGCGAACTTGTATGTGGGATCGGATGACCGGCTGTTCGAGGGAGATCGGACAAGGAGGAGACGATCCACGCGGACGCGCTGCCCCAACTCTTCTTCCGCTGCACGGCACTGCGCATCTAGTGGTAACGATCTGTGATCCATCTCCTGTAGCATGTTCCTGTTGTTCTACGCATAGGAAAATTTTAATTTGCAGTCGATGCGCCCTACCGTAGATCCCAACAGTGGTATTAGAGCCTCTGCTATAGGATTTGGTTTCGGATCGTATGCATATTAGTGTAACATCCCAAATTTTCAATTTGGAATGTTATATATAGGTCATTCATGCATGTCATATTTTATTGCCATTCGTTTCGCGATCCTCGAAATTCTAAGCAACTCAAGGACCCACCGAGAGAGTTGGGGATTTCACGTTTCTCATATTTGACTTTTATCAAATATCGAAAACAAGGATCACTTTGGTTTTAATTGTTTTTCTCTCCGAAAATATTTCATAGTAAAATGTATGAGAGGAGATAATATGACTTCTCCAAAATAAAAGGAATATTGGAGGAAAAATATTAAAATCAAATAAACAATGTTATTTGAATTTTTATTGCTATTTTATTTGAATTAGAAAAATTTGCATTTTTCCAAATTGCATTTTAGGGCCAAAAAAATGTTCACATTGTTTTAAATATTCTATTTAGACGGTAAAAATTTGCTTTGGTATTTTTAGTTTTTAATTTTATTTGTTTTAGGATTTTTCAACGGAATCTATTTAAAAAAACCACCTGCCCGACTGGGCCAACGGCCCGGCCAAGCGGACCGAAGCCCAGCGCCGCCGACCGCCTCCGTCACCGTGAGCGGCACGGACTCCCAGGAGTCCGGCGCCACGCCACTCGCCGCCCGACTTCGGCCGTAAGTCGGAGCCCCCCCCCCCCCCCCGAGGCCTTTAAAAGCCGATCGCCCCCCCTCGCCTCTCACCCCGTCGCCCGCAGCCCCGCCGTCTGCAACCGCCGCCGCGCCGCTCTGCCGTCACCGTGCCGCTCCGCCATCCGCCGCCGCTGTCGTCGCCGCCGTTCGGATCCGCACCGCCGCCGCCGGTTTATTTCCGGTTTCCGTCGGTTTATTTCGGTAAACCCTAGATGCGTTTTTTTAGTTTCGGTTCGATTTTTTCGTTTTTGTTAAATAGCGGACGTTCATCCGTATGTTCGTTTTAACGAACGCTGTTCGTTAGTTAGCCGCAGACAGCGAACGTTCGTTCGTTAGTCTGTTCGTCTCGTTTTATTTTTCCAGGGTTTTCCGTGATTATTTTCGATCGTGATTTCTGCCCTGATCTTCGTTTTACTTTTATCTTTTCGCTCGTTTATCCAAATCAGGTGAAACAAGTGCCTAGATCTTCGTCTCGAAGCCCTCTTTCTGTTTAACCAACTTGAACAAGATTTTGGTACTGTAAAATTTGACTTTAGTCCAGATTAGTAAACGGATCTTGTTTTTTTCGTAGTTTGAGTTTCGTTGTTCCGTTCGATTTGATTCTTTTTTCAAACCGGAGTTCTTCAGTTGAACTTTCTGGTTAAATCTTCTTATTTGAGTTTTACCCGTGCATCTTTGCTTGATTGCTTATGTATGTTATTGTTTGTTTGCGATAGAATTCCCGGAGTGCGAAGCGTCCTACTACGAGTCACTAGGTCTTGCAGATCGTCAGCAAGGCAAGTAACACATTGATCATACTCTTTTCATACCCAGTTTTTATGCATTAGTTGCAATCCTCCACCACTGCATGATTAGGATGTGTTCAACTTGTGGGTATTGGGAAGTACATGATGAGGTAGAACCTATTACCTGTTTTTATTATCAAACCCTTGGGAGTTACTTCTACATTATGCTTATATTGCCATGCTATGCTCGTAGACGTGGATTGGGTTTGAGTGTATCCATGACATATGTGAGATTGTTTAATTAATAGTTAACTTAAGGTGGCAACATTAATACACATCTGGGTGGATTGGTAGAGGCACCCTGGAGCACCCAGTGGTTGTCAGGGCACCTGGAGAATCCAGTGTTGTCCTAGGATATCCCGGAGTACCCGTGTGATCATCCTATGGTTCGCCACCCAGGCTCAAAGGGATCATAAGATAATTCATGCTAGAAACTTCCGTGTGCAGCCACAAGCTATTATGGGCTCTAGCATAGTTGAGTAAGTTGCATGGCCTCTTCCAGTGGTATGCTAGTAGATGTAGGGGATGTAGGTTGGTACTGTCTACCCAGGGTTAGAGTTAATGTTTCTGAAAGACTGTGTCTCGGTCATCCGTTTCTCAAACACCATGTAGTGCGAGAAATCCAACGGAGGAGGTCGAGTCTTGTGGGGAAAAGTGCGCAAACCTCTACAGAGTGTATAAACTAATCATGGTTAGCCGTGTCCCCGGTTATGGACATCTTGAGTATCTGGTACTTGAATTATTGATTTGATCTCATCACTCTAAATTAATTTGTTGGGTTGATAATGAATACTTTAATTGGGATTGAGTTGGAGGAACCTTCTCAATGATGTTTCAACCACCATGATAGTTAAATAAAATATATTCCTTTGTTGTAAGGAAAAATTGGCTTTTCGCAAAACAAAATAAACTTAGAGCTTTCCACCAGCCAAATATGCATGTAGTGATAGACATTATTCATCATTGCTCTATGGTGTGAATTTGCCAGTACATTCAATGTACTGACCCTTTGTGGCTGCAACGTCTCATGTTGTAGGAATCTTACGACGAGTAAGTGATACGTTAGGGTTACGATTTCTACACTCAAATTTGCCGTTGGTGTTGATGGGAATCCACAACCTTGTTGTTACTTCCGCTATTTGGATTGAGGTAATACTATTTACGTTACTTTATACATGTGATTTACCTCTGTTATAAATCCTCGAGTACTGTGTGTGTCAGCATACCGATCCAGGGATGACACTTAAGCACAGAGACTTGACTGTCTGAGGTCGGGTCGCTACAATTAGATATGTGGAGGCGGCAGATGAGATATGTTGTCGCTGATGAGATCGGCTGTGTGCACGGTTGATGAGATCAACCGCACATGGGGATCGATGTGGCTATGTTTTCTGATGATCGGAGCTGATGAGGTCGTGACACAACCTACCCCTAGCGGGACAGCCGTGTGCGTAGCGCCTTGTATTTCGTACACGATCACTCAAACCGGTAGAATGCGATCCTATGCGTGACTTTGTTTTGCATGTTTGATGTGAATAGTATGGCTTATGTGTATGTGATGCATGTGTGTAATTTATACATGGTCTGCGCGTCATGTTTGTTAGCCGGCAGGATCCAAAGTGTTGTCATTATATTGTATAACGACCTGCGTGTCGACTTGTGACTCTATGTAAAATTCACTACTAGTTGTAGTAGTTGTTTAATAGAGATCAGGTTGGCGGCTTGGTGTCCTGGCATGACAAACAAGATGGAGTTCCTAGATGGTCATCTGAGTCGGAGCCGACCTGGAAGAACATCCATGAAGGAACCATACTATTTCACAATATATGTTTATTTTTGATTGTTATGCTTCTTTATTTCTATGCATGTTAGAATGATAGAAAAAACCCTCGTTAATATCAAGCAATTTGCCATTCCTGATGTTGCACCTTCGGACGTCAAGTACGTCTAGTAGTGGGCTCATAAAATTGGGGTGCTTCTAGGTGTCCTTGAACTAAAGAGTTCGTGTCGGACACGGACAAGCACTGCATCAGGTTAACTTGACAAGGCTATCAAAACGGTTTTGGGCCTTGTGACAAAGAAGGTTGGGAGCCAAGGTATGAGATACCTTCCCGACCGACAGGAGTCGTATAGAGATATGATTAGCAAGGAGTTGCTTACCGGATAGGTATGTTAGCTAGCACTGATGCTAAAGCCCACTAGTCGCATGCTCTAGTCGGATCCTGAATCACTAAGAGTTTGGGGAGGGATGCAGACTTCAGTGGGAATATTTCTGTTTAGGCTTGAATTACTCTACATAAACACATTGCTTAGTGATCGCATATTTTTTGTTGTAGATCAATGGCACCACCTGCTCAACCCCACTTTGCATTGAAATCAATTCTGTAAAAAGGATAAACTGAATGGAACAAACTTTATCACCTGGTATAGAAATTTGAGAATTGTTCTCAAGCATGATAAAAAGGAACATGTTCTAGAGGATCCACTTCCAGAGGAACCTGCCGATAATGCTAATGCCACAACCAGGAATGCTTACCGAAACTCATTGATGAATCAAACGAGATCAGCTGCCTCATGCTGGCTTGTATGGAGCCCGATTTGTAGCAACTTTTCAAAGATGTTGGGGATTTTGATATGACCGAGAGTCTCAAGAACCTGTTTCAGGTGGGCTAGGACCGAAAGGTTCAACGTCTTGCGATCCTTGATGGATTGTAAGCTGAAGGAAGGTGATCCACTGAGCCCGCATGTGATCAAGATGATCGGATACGTGCAAGATTTGGATCGGTTTGGCTTCCCGCTCTTGGATGAGTTGGCTACTGATGCAGTTCAGGGTTCTCTTCCGCCTAGCTATGGGATGTTAATACGTCTCCGTCGTATCTATAATTTTTTTTGTTTCATGCCAATATTATACAAGTTTTACATACTTTTGGCAACTTTTTTATATGATTTATTGGACTAACCTATTGATCCAGTGCCCAGTGCCAGTTCCTTTTTTTGCATGTTTTTTGTATCGCAGAAAATCCATATCAAACGAAGTCCAAATGCAATAAAATTTTACGAAGAATTATTTTAGAATATATGTGATTTTTGGGAGTTGGAATCACCGCAAATGGAGGCCCACACAGCCCACAAGACACCAGGGCGTGCCAGAGGCCCCTGGCGCGTGGTGGTGGGTTGTGCCTACCTCGAACGTCGGTGCTACCTCTTGAGCACTGCGTTGGTTTTCCCTTGAAGAGGAAAGGGTGATGTAGTAAAGTAGCGTAAGTATTTCCCTCACTTTTGAGAACCAAGGTATCAATCCAGTAGGAGACCATGCTCAAGTCCCTCGTACCTACACAAACAAATAAGAACCTTGCAACCAATGCGATAAAAAGGTTGTCAATCCCTTCACGGCCACTTGCAAAAGTGAGATCTGATAGAGATGATAAGATAATATTTTTGGTATTTTTATGCTAAAGACTAAAAAGTAAAGAAAGCAAAATATACGGTAATAGAAATTACGATAGATTAATATGATAGAGAATAGACCCGGGGGCCATAGGTTTCACTAGTGGCTTCTCTCAAGAGCATAAGTATTACGGTGGGTGAACGAATTAGTGTCGAGCAATTGATAGAAGTGAGCATAGTTATGAGAATATCTAGGTATGATCATGTATATAGGCATCACGTCCGCGACAAGTAGACCGACTCCTGCCTGCATCTACTACTATTATTGCACACATCGACCGCTATCCAGCATGCATCTAGAGTATTAAGTTCATAAGAACAGAGTAACGCATTAGGCAAGATGACATGATGTAGAGGGATAAACTCATGAAATATGATATAAACCCCATCTTTGTATCCTCGATGGCAACAAAATACATGTCGTTTCCCCTTCTGTCACTGGGATCGAGCACCGCAAGATTGAACCCAAAGCTAAGCACTTCTCCCATTGCAAGAAAGATCAATCTAGTAGGCCAAACCAAACTGATAATTCAAAGAGACTTGCTAAGATAACCAATCATACATAAAAGAATTCAGAGGAGATTCAAATATTGTTCATAGATAATCTTGATCATAAACCTACAATTCATCGGATCTCGACAAACACACCGCAAAATAAGAGTACATCAAATAGATCTCCAAGAGAATCGAGGAGAACTTTCTATTGAGATCCAAAGAGAGAGAAGAAGCCATCTAGCTAATAACTATGGACCCGAAGGTCTGAGGTAAACTACTCACACATCATCGGAGAGGCTATGGTGTTGATGTAGTAGCCCTCTGTGATCAATGCCCCCTCTGGACGAGCGCCGGAAAAGGCCCCAAGATGGGATCTCACGGGTACAGGGAGTTGCGTCGGTGGAAATAGGGTTTCAGCTCCTTTTCTGATGTTTCCAGGGTATATGAGTATATATAGGCGAAAGAGGTCGGTCAGGAGATCTACGAGGGGCCCACGAGGGTGGGGGCACACCCAGGGGGCAGGCGCGCCTCCCTGCCTCGTGGCCTCCTCGTTGATTGCTTGACGTCCACTCCAAGTCCTCTGGATCATGTTTTTTCCAAAAATCACGTTCCCGAAGGTTTCCTTCCGTTTGGACTCCGTTTGATATTCCTTTCCTTCGAAACACTGAAATAGGCTTGGGCCTCCGGTTAATAGGTTAGTCCCAAAAATAATATAAAAGTGTATAATAAAGCCCATTAAACATCCAAAACAGAATATATAATAGGATGGAACAATCAAAAATTATAGATACGTTGGAGACGTATCAAGCATCCCCAAGCTTAATTCCTGCTCGTCCTCGAGTAGGTAAATGATAAAAACAGAATTTTTGATGTGTAATGCTACTTAGCATAATTTTCAATGTAATTCTCTTTATTTGTGGCATGAATATTCAGACCCAACAGATTCAAGATAAAAGTTTAATGTTGACATAAAAACCATAATAATTCAAACATGCTAACCAAGCAATTATGTCTTATCAAAACAACATAGCCAAAGAAAGATTATCCCTACAAAATCATATAGTTAGGCCATGCTTCATTTTCGTCACACAAAACATTCTCATCATGCATAACCCCGGTTTCTGCCAAGCAATTGGTTCATACTTTTTAACGCGCTTCAGCCTTTTCAACCCTTACGCAATACATGAGCGCAAGCCATGGATATAGCACTATGGGTGCAATAAAGTATAATGATGGGGGTTATGTGATAAGACAAAAAGGTAGAAAGTCTCACATTGACGCGGCTAATCAATGGGCTATGGACATGCCCATAAATTGATGTCAATGCGAGGAGTAGGGATTGCCATGCAACGGATGCACTAGAGCTATAAATATATGAAAGCTCAACAAAAGAAACTAAGTGGGTGTGCATCCAACTTGCTTGCTCAAGAAGACCTAGGGCATTTTGAGGAAGCCCATCATTGGAATATACAAGCCAAGTTTTATAATGAAAAATTCCCACTAGTATATGAAAGTGACAACATAGGAGACTCTCTATCATGAAGATCATGGTGCTACTTTGAAGCACAAGTGTAGAAAAAGGATAGTAACATTGTCCCTTCTCTCTTTTTCTCTCATTTTTTTTCTTTGGCCTTTTTTTCTTTGGCCTTTTTTTATTTAGTCCGGAATCTCATCCCGACTTGTGGGGGAATCATAGTATCCATCATCCTTTCCTCACATGGGACAATGCTCTAATAATGATGATCATCACACTTTTATTTTCTTACAACTCAATACTTAGAACAATATGACTCTATGTGAATGCCTCCGGCGGTGTACCGGGATATGCAATGAATCAAGAGTGACATGTATGAAAAATTATGAATGGTGGCGTTGCCACAAATACAATGTCAACTACATGATCATGCAAAGCAATATGACAATGATGGAGCGTGTCATAATAAACGGAACGGTGGAAAGTTGCATGGCAATATATCACAGAATGGCTATGGAAATGCCATAATAGGTAGGTATGGTGGCTGTTTTGAGGAAGATATAAGGAGGTTTATGTGTAATAGACCGTATCATATCACGGGGTCTGGATGCACCGGCGAAATTTGCACCAACTCTCAAGGTGAGAAAGGGCAATGCTAGGTACCGAGAGGCTAGCATATTGCGGAAAGGTAAGAGTGCGTATAATCCATGGACTCACATTAGTCATAAAGAACTCATATACTTATTGCAAAAGTTTATTAGCCCTCGAAGCAAAGTACTACTATGCATGCCCCTAGGGGAAGGGTTGGTAGGAGTTAACCATCGCGCGATCCCGACCTCCACACATAAGGAAAGCAATAAAAGAACATCTTATGCGTCAAATTTGTCACACAACTTTTACCATACGTGCATGCTACGGGACTTGCCAACCTTGACACAAGTATTTCTCAATTTCACAATTACTCAACTAGCACATTCTAATATTACCACCTTTATATCTCAAAACACTTATGAAGTATCAACTCCTCATGATATTCAATGAACTCAATATGGAGGTGTTTATTGTATCCATCTTGGATGCCTATTATATTAGGACTAATTTCATGATTAAATCAAATTGCCATGCTGTTTAAGACTCTCAAAATAATATAAGTGAAGCATGAGAGATCAATAATTTCTTTAAAATAAAACCACCACCGTGCTCTAAAACATATAAGTGAAGCACTAGAGCAAAAACTATATAGCTCAAAATATATAAGTGAAGCACATAGAGTATTCTAATAAATTTTGAATCATGTGTGTCTCTCTCGAAAGGTGTGTACAGCAAGGATGATTGTGGTAAACTAAAAAGCAAGGACTCAAATCATACAAGACGCTCCAAGAAAAACACATATCATGTGGTGAATAAAAATATAGCCCTAAGTAAAGTTACCGATAGACGAAGACGAAAGAGGGGATGCCTTCGGGGGCATCCCCAAGCTTAAGCTTTTGGTTGTCCTTGAATTTTACCTTGGGGTCCCTTGGGCATCCCCAAGCTTAGGCTCTTGCCACTCCTTGTTCGATAATCCATCAAATCTTTACCCAAAACTTGAAAACTTCACAACACAAAACTCAACAGAAAATCTCATGAGCTCCGTTAGCGAAATAAAACAAACCACCACTTTAAGGTACTGTAATGAAATCATTCTTTATTTATATTGGTGTTAAACCTACTGTATTCCAACTTATCTATGGTTTATAAGCTCTTTTATTAGCCATAGATTCATCAAAATAAGCAAACAACACACGAAAAACAGAATCTGTCAAAAACCGAACAGTCTGTAGTAATCTGTGTCTAACGCAAACTTATGGAACCTAAAAAATTCTGATAAATTAGGAAGTCCTACATAATTTGTTTATTAATCTTCGACAAAATGAATCAATTGAAAATCACGTTTATGTGATTTATGAAAACTAATCTCGTGCACGCAAAAGTTTCTGTTTTTCAGCAAGATCAAATTAACTAACACCGTATGTTATCTTAAAGGTTTTACTTGGCACAAACACTAATTAAAACACAAAACCACATCTAACCAGAGGCTACATGAAATATTTATTACTAAACAGAACCAAAAAGCAAGAAACAAAAATAAAATTGGGTTGCCTCCCAACAAGCACTATCGTTTAACGCCCCTAGCTAGGCTTAAAAGCGAGGATAGATCTAAGTAATGCCATCTTTGGTAGGCAATCCATAAGTGGCTCTCATAATAGATTCATAAGGTAATTTAATCTTCTTTCTAGGGAAGTCTTCCATGCCTTTCCTTAACGGAAATTGGAATCTAATATTCCCTTCCTTCATATCAATGATTGCACCAATCGTTCTAAGAAAAGGTCTACCAAGAATAATAGGACATGAAGGATTGCAATCTATATCAAGAACAATGAAATCTATGGGCACATAGTTCCTATTTGCAATAATAAGAACATCATTAATTATTCCCATAGGTTTCTTGATAGTGGAATCCGCAAGATGCAAGTTTAAAGAACAATCATCAAATTCACGGAAACCTAGTAAATCACACAAAGTTTTTGGAATTGTGGAAACACTAGCACCCAAATCACACAAAGCATAACATTCATGATCCTTAACTTTAATTTTAATTGTAGGTTCCCACTCATCATACAATTTTCTAGGGATAGAAACTTCCAACTCAAGTTTTTCTTCATAAGATTGCATCAAAGCATCAACAATATGTTTAGTAAAGGCTTTATTTTGACTATAAGCATGAGGAGAATTTAGCATGGATTGCAACAAGGAAATACAATCAATTAAAGAGAAATTATCATAGTTAAATTTCTTGAAATCCAAAATAGTGGGTTCATTGCTATCTAAAGTTTTAACCTCTTCAATCCCACTTTTACCAAATTTTGCATCAAGATCTAAAAACTCCGAATTATTGCGACGCCTTTTAACTAAAGTTGACTCATCTCCAGTCCCATAATTATCAAGATTCATATTGAAAAACAAAGATTTAATAGGAGACACATCAATAACTTTTAGATCTTCATCTTTATTCTCATAAAAAAATTCTGGTTTAGCGACCATCTTATTAACTAAGGTGGCCTGCTTATCCGAAATTTCAGCTATTAATTTTTCATGATGAGCAATCTGAGATTTCAAACCCTAGAATTCCTTAGACATATCATCAAGATCTTTATTCATGTACTCCATAAAGCCTTTTTGTTCCTTAAGCTCGTTTCTAAATAAATTATTATGCTCAAATTGTAAAGTCATAAAACTTCTGTCGTTGCTTTCAATCTCTTCCAACCTTTTAAGGTGAAGATCACCAAATCTAGGTAGGGCCATAAGGGAAACAAGCAACAAGAGGCAAGCAAAAAGAGGCGAACGAAAAAGAGGGTGAATAAAATGGCAAGGGTGAAGTGGGGGAGAGGAAAACGAGAGGCAAATGGCAAATACTGTAATGCGAGGGATAAGAGTTTGTGATGGGTACTTGGTATGTCTTGACTTGTGCGTAGACTCCCCGGCAACGGCGCCAGAAATCCTTCTTGCTACCTCTTGAGCACTGCGTTGCTTTTCCCTTGAAGAGGAAAGTGTGATGCAGTAAAGTAGCGTAAGTATTTCCCTCAGTTTTGAGAACCAAGCTATCAATCCAGTAGGAGACCATGCTCAAGTCCCTCGTACCTACACAAACAAATAAGAACCATGCAACCAACACGATAAAGGGGTTGTCAATCCCTTCATGGCCACTTGCAAAAGTGAGATCTGATAGAGATGATAACATAATATTTTTGGTATTTTTATGATAAAGACTAAAAAGTAAAGAAATCAAAATAAACGGTAATATAAATAACGATAGATTAATATGATAGAGAATAGACCTGGGGGCCATAGGTTTCACTAGTGGCTTCTCTCAAGAGCATAAGTATTACGGTGGGTGAACGAATTACTGTCGAGCAATTGATAGAATAGAGCATAGTTATGAGAATATCTAGGTATGATCATGTATATAGGCATCACGTCCGTGACAAGTAGACCGACTCCTGCCTGCATCTACTACTATTACTCCACACATCGACCGCTATCCAGCATGCATCTAGAGTGTTAAGTTCATAAGAACAGAGTAACGCATTGGGCAAGATGACATGATGTAGAGGGATAAACTCATGCAATATGATATAAACCCCATCTTTTTATCCTCGATGGAAACAATACAATACGTGTCGTTTCCCGTTCTGTCACTGGGATCGAGCACCGCAAGATTGAACCCAAAGCTAAGCACTTCTCCCATTGCAAGAAAGATCAATCTAGTAGGCCAAACCAAACTAATAATTAGAAGAGACTTGCAAAGATAACCAATCATACATAAAAGAATTCAGAGGAGATTCAAATATTGTTCATAGATAATCTTGATCATAAACCCACAATTCATCGGATCTCGACAAACACACCGCAAAATAAGATCTGAGGTAAACTACTCACACATCATCGGAGAGGCTCTGGTGTTGATGTAGAAGCCCTCCGTTATCAATGCCCCCTCCGGCAGAGCGCCGGAAAAGGCCCTAAGATGGGATCTCAAGGGTACATGGAGTTGCGGCGGTGGAAATAGGGTTTCGCCTCCTTTTCTGATGTTTCCGGGGTATATGAGTATATATAGGCGAAAGAGCTCAGTCAGGAGAGCTACGAGGGGCCCACGAGGGTGGGGGGCGCGCCCAAGGGGGCAGGCGCGCCTCCCTGCCTCGTGGCCTCCTCGTTGATTGCTTGACGTCCACTCCAAGTCCTCTGGATCACGTTTGTTCCGAAAATCACATTCCCGAAGGTTTCATTCCGTTTGGACTCAATTTGATATTCCTTTCCTTCGAAACACTGAAATAGGCAAAAAAATAGCAATTTGGGCTGGGCCTCCGGTTAATAGGTTAGTCCTAAAAATAATATAAAAGTGTATAATAAAGCCCATTAAACAAACAAAACAGAATATATAATAGCATGGAACAATCAAAACTTATAGATACGTTGGAGACATATCAGTTAGTTGGAGCTCTACTTCGGGTGCAAGGAAGCTTATATCCGGAAAAAATCGTGTTAAATCTCAGCGCAATCGGAGTTACGGATCTCTCGGAATATAAGAAACGGTTTTCGGCCAGATCAGGGGAACGCGGAACAGACGAGAACAGAGAGGGAGATCCAATCTCGGAGGGGCTCCCGCCCCTCCGCCTCCGTGGAGACCAAGGACCAGATGGGGAACCCTCCTCCCATCTAGGGGGAGGCCAAGGAAGAAGAAGAAGGAGGGGGTCTCTCTCCCCCTCTCTCCCGGTGGCGCCGGAGTGCTGCCGGGGCTAGGATCGTGACGGTGATCTACATGAACAATCTTGCTACCGTCAACACCAACTCTCTCCCCTCTATGTAGCGGTGTAACACCCCATCTCCCCGCTGTAATCTCTACTTAAACATTGTGCTCAACTCCATATATTATTTCCCAATGATCTATGGTTATCCTATGATGTTTGAGTTGATCCGTTTTGTCCTATGGGTTAGTCGTGATCTTGGTTGGTATAATTGTATATTTTATTTATGGTGTTGTCCTACGGTGCCCTCCGTTCTCGCACAAACGTGAGGGGGGCCCGCTGTAGGGTGTTGCAATACGTTGATGATTTGCTTATGGTGAGTTGCGAGAGTGACAGAAGCTTAAACCCAAGTAGGTGGGTTGTTGCGTATGGGACTAAAGAGAGCTTGATACTTAATGCTAAGGTTGGGTTTCACGACCTTAATTATCTTTAGTAGTTGCGGATGCTTGCTAGGGGTCCAATCATAAGTGCATATGATCCAAGTAGAGAAAGTAAGTTAGCTCATGCCTCTCCCTCATATAAAATTGCAAGAATGATTACCGGTACTTGTTATCGATTACCTAGGGACAAATGACTTTCTTGTTGACAAAAGCTATCCACTTTTATTATCTTGCAATTTATTTGTAATTTTATTCTCGCAAAGTACTCGTAGTTCTATTCTCGCAAAATAGTTTGATCCTTGTTTAGGTAAAGCAAACATCAAGTCTGCGCAGAGTTGTATCGGTGGTCGATAGAACTTGAGGGAATATTTGTTCTGCCTTTAGCTCCTCGTTGGGTTCGACACTCTTATTTATCAAAGAAGGTTACAAACGATCAAATATACTTTTGGGTTATCAAGACCTTTTTCTGGCGCCGTTGCCGGGGAGTTATAGCGTGGGGTGAATATTCTCGTGTGTGCTTGTTTGCTTTATCACCAACTAGTTTTTATTTCCCGTTCTAAGTTGTTCTCTATGTTTAGTTATAGATATGGAACACGAAACACCAAAAAAATTAGTTGTACCTGCTACTCATGGAGATGGGGAACCTCTTAAAAGCCTCGATGCTCATTATGTGAAAAATATTATGCACTACTTTGATAATCCTGAGAAAACCCCATTCAACTTGATAATGGGAATAAAGTTGGATCAACATGAATACTTTAGGGACTATTGCTTGACACAAAAAGGGAAACTTTTATGGGATCAAATTTATATGTTACATTGGTATGCTCAGGATTTATGCTTAAGATATTATTTTACTTGTTGCTCTACAATGAATGCTCCACATCTTCCCTTTCCATGCAAATTTAATGATAATGAAACCTTAGCTTCTTATGCTAATGATATATATGATTACTACGATGTGCAACGAATTGAAGAATTTGTTGCTTTTAAGGGTGCTTATGAAATTGAATCTTTATTTGAAAAGTATGAAGCTTTAGATGATGATGTTTTGTAACATCCCAATTTTCAATTTGGATGTTAATCATTAGGTCATCATATGCATCCATGATTCTTGCATTTTTGAATTGGTTTTATTTGGACATTTTGATCCTAGAGACCTTAAGCAACTCAAGGAACAATTGAGATAGTTGGAGGTTTTCATAAAATTCCAATTTTGAATTCTCAAATTGGTAAACTGGATCAAGGTGATTTTTATTCGAAATTATTTTTACAATTATTTCAAAGAAAATAAAATAATGAGAGAAGATAATATGACTTCTTCAAAACAGCAAGGAAATAATGGAAATTTAATTTTGAATCAAAATATTTATTTTATTTGAATTTTATTTGAGATTTTATTCGGTTAAATTAGGGAAAATTGCATTTTTAAAAATTTGCATTTTAGCCCAGAAAAATGTTCATGTTGTCCAAAATATTAGGGGAGGACCCTGAAAATTATGTTTGGGATTTTAGGATTTTTATTTATTTTTATTCTTGGATTTTTTTCTTTTCCAGCGAATTTTTTTAAAGTTCCTGGGCCACGGCCCAGCTCGCAACCGCCACCGCCGCCGTCCCCGAGCCGGACTCCAGCAGGAGTCCGAGCCGCCGCCGCCCCGGTCGTCCCCTGCCCCAAGTCGCCTCGCCCCTAGTCTTTATAAGCCGACCGCCACCCCTCCCCAGCTCGACCCAAGCCACCGCTGCCGCCTGCATCGCCTACGCCGCCGCCGCTCGTCTGCGCCGCCGCCGCAACGGCACCCCGTCGCCGCCGCTGCTGTACTGCGCCGCACCGCCGGCGCTAGCTGACGCTGCCGCCGATGCCGGACCTCGCCGGAGCCGCCGCCCGCCTCGCCCGACGCCGCTGTTGACCGATCCATCGCCGCCGCCGAACCGATATAAACCGAACCCGGTTTTTCTCGGTTTAGTTCGGTCTTTTAGTTTCATTTATTAGGATAGATCGGTTATTTTTTATTTTTTTGGTTAAATAGCAAACGTTCACCCGATTTGTTCTGTTAGCGAACGAATTCGTTCGTTAGTCTGTGTTAGCGGACGTTCGTCCGATAGATTTTTCTTTTTCTGTTTATTTTCGGCCAGGGATGTATCCAAGAATAGTTTTCTTATAGATTAGTCCCTGATCTTCAAACCCTCACTACATTTTGCTCGTTTATCCTAATCTAGTGAAACCGACGCCAAAGTCCTCGTCTTGTTCCCCTCTGTTCAGATAAAAAAACTTGAATATGATTTTGAAAATTTAAACTTTGGTTTCAAGCAGATTTGAACTCGAACTTCTTTTGATCGTAGTTTGTGTTTCGTAGCTCCGATTCAATTGATACTTTTTGCATATCGAAGCTCTTCACTTGAACTTTCTGTTTAGATCTTTTCTTTTGGTTTTACCCTTGCATCTTATGCTTGAGTGCTTATGTATGCTATTGTTTGTTCATGATAGAGTTTCTGGAGTGCGAGGCTTGCTACTACGGATCTCTAGGGTTTTCCGATCGTCAGCAAGGCAAGTAACACTTTGATCATATCCTCTTATTTACCCAGTTTTTATGCATTAGTTCAACCCTGAAACATTGCATGGGTAGGATTTGATAACATGTGGGTACTGGGAAGTTATTGATGAGGTAGGAACCTATTGTCTTATTTTCAAACCCCGGGTGTTACTTCGTTATGATTGCACTACTTTGCTATTCTAGTAGAGGTGGATTGGTTTGTGAGATTCATGAAAGATGTGAGAGTTATTATTAATTAAGGGAAACTTAAGGTGGCTACTTTAATAAACATTTGGGTGGATTAGTTGTGGGCACCTAGGGATATACCAGTGTTGTCCTAGGAGATCTCGGGGAACCCGTGTGATCATAAGGTTATTCATGCTAGAAACTTCCGTGTGCAGCCACAAGCCATTATGGGCTCTGGCATAGTTGAGTAAGTTGTGGGAATCCTTTCCATGATGGGCTAGCAGATGTAGGGGATTGTAGGTGTACCGGCCTATCTATCGGTTAAGGGGACCTCTTTGGAAAGACTGTGTCTCGGTCATCCGTTTCTCAAACATCATGTAGTGCGAGAAATACAACGGAGGAGATTGAGTCTTGTGGGGAAAAGTGCGCAAACCTCTGCAGAGTGTATAAACTAATCATGGTTAGTCGTGTCCCCGGTTATGGACATCTTGAGTATCTGGTACTTGAATTATTGATTTTATCTCATCACTCTATTTAAATAATTGTTGGGCTATTAACAATTTGGTAATTTTGGGATTGAGTTGGGGGTACCTTCTCAATAACTTCAACAAACTTTGTAGTTAATTAAAATATATTCCTTTGTTGTAGGGAAAAACTAGCTTTATGCAAATGATAAACATAGAGCCTCCACCAGCCATATATGCATGTAGTGATAGCTGTTATTTTGTTCATTTCTCTTTAGTGTTATCTTGCCAGCATATTCCATGTGCTGACCTACACGGCTGCAACGTATCATGTTGCAGAATGTTCAGACGAAGAGTGAGGTGCGCTAGGTCGTTGTCGTGCACTAAGTATTGCCGTGGAGTTGGATGGACTCATTTATCTTCGATGCTTCCATAGTTATCTTATTTTAGATGGCCTTCAGCCATATTATTGTATTAAGTACTCTTTTTGAGACACTCGATGTAATAAGTGTGTAACTGAACTCTGTTATAAATCCTCGAGTACTGTGTGTGTCAGCAATACCAATCCAGGGATGACACTTAAGCACAGAGACTTGACTGTCTGAGGTCGGGTTGTACAAGTTGGTATTAGAGCACACGCTGACTGTAGGGCGTGACCACTAGGACAAGCCACATGATACTCTTCTCTACTCATTTCTGAATCTTCTCCATTTACACTCTATAGATGGCAGACCCAAGGAACAAGTTCAGTCAACCAGATGACGCCACCCCTTTCGGACGACACTTGAAGGAAGTCACTAGGTACCTGAGCACCGGCATACCAAGATTCACCGGAACCTACACCGCCACTTTACCAGAAGAGGAGCGCTGGATGATTCGAGTTCATGTTCCAGGAAGGACGTTCGCGCCAGTTACCGAGCCCATCGAGTTTTCCTTTGATGCACCAACCTGGAGTCTAGGAAAGAGCATGGCCGCCCACATCGCCATGGGACGCATCGGCGAGGTATACAACAAGGATCTTAAGGACACCATCTACCAGATATGTGGACGCCGAGATGAGCAATGGGAGATGATTTGCACTAGGAAGAATAAATCCATTGCAGCCTACATACAGGAGTTAAATCAGCACATTCATCGTCAGGAGAACCAAATGTGTGCCAATATGATAGACATGAAGAAGGTGATGACCCGGAACATGGAGCTAGAAGAGGAACTCAAGGCTACGCACGATGGATATGAAGAAGAAATTGTTGTACTACTGGACAAGAATCAAGACCTGAAGAAGAAGCTAGGAATATTCATGGGTGATACCGAACCTAAAGAGAACATCCGTTCTGAAGACTACATCATAATAGATGACACAGACTCCGACCCCGACAGCAATGATGAAGACAGTGATGATTATGAAGACGAAGCTGGAGCTGATATTATGGAGTCTTCCACCGATCAAAATTTCTAGTCGACCACCATATTACCATTAGAGTACTTCCATGTATATAGTAATAGTCCACGAGCTTCTGTAACGGTAGCTTAGATCGATTGTATGAATCTTGTTTGAATTGAGTGGTGTGAAATGAATGTGTTTGTCTCATGTGCATATGGGTAGTGATTTCTCTTTACACCTCACTCTATTCTGTTCTCACCCCTCTAAACCTATCAGATGCCTCCGAGACGTGACCCCGCATTCGTCTTCCCACTAGAGCTCACTCAGTTGATCCAACAGCAGAATGCCTTGATGCAGTTGCTAGTCCAGAACCAAGGCAACAACAACAACAACAACACACCGCCACCACCCCCAGTTGACAACTTAGCCCGTTTTCTAAGGTTGAATCCGCCGGCGTTCTCTAGTAGCACCGAGCCGATTGTTGCTGATGACTGGCTCCGCGAGACTAGAAGGGAGCTGACCACCACAGGTTGCACAAATGCTGAGAAGGTGCGCTTCGCCGCACATCAACTGGATGGACCCACAGCCTCATGGTGGGAGAACTACACTGCCACTTTCCCTGTGGCCAATGTCACTTGGGATCAGTTTCAGCAAGCATTCCACACTGCACATGTCTCAGCTAGAGCCATGAGCATGAAGAAGTGCGAGTTCCGCAACTTGCGCCAGGGAAATCGTACCATGGTGCAGTACGTGCATGAGTTCAGCAAGTTAGCTCGCTATGCCACAGATGATGTGGCCCCAGATGCCGCGAAGCAGGAGAAGTTTATGGAGGGGCTGAATGATGAGCTGAGTATGCAGTTAATGGTGGCAACATTCACCAACTATTAGGAGCTGGTATACAGGGCCCTCATGATTGAAGGCAAGCAACAACAGATAGAGAGCCGCAAACAGAAGTATGGATAGGGGAAGTACAACTCTGGAGCCCAGCAGAAACCTCGTTTTATCCCGAACTCGGGAGGACATACCCATCATAACCATGGAGGCCATTCCCACAATGGAGGAAGTTCACATAACCACAGTGGCCCTAATAATGGAAATGGGAATGGAGGAAGCAGCAGTCAGAGCTGTTCCAATCCAGCAACACCCGTCAAGAAGGATCTGAGTCACGTTACCTGTTTCAAGTGCGGGGAGACTGGACACTACGCCAATGATTGTTCTGAGTTAAAGAATGGTAACGGTAATGGAAGCTCTGGAAAGAAGCCCAACCCTTTCACCAGAGGGCAGGTGAACCACGTCAACGTAGAGGAAGTTGAAGAGCAGCCCGATGCAGTTATTGGTAAGTTTTTGCTTAAGTCATTTACAACTATTGTCCTTTTTGACACTGGTGCATCGCATTCATACATATCAAGGGGATTTGTGGATAAGTTTAAGTTGCCCACCGTAGCCCTTAAGACACCTATGTTAGTAAGCTCACCTGGAGCAAAGTATATGGCTAGCAGAGGATGTTTTCAGTGTCCATTGACAATAGGCAGGCATGTTTTCCCCTCAGACCTAATAATTTTAGAATCACAAGGATTGGATGTGATACTAGGCATGGATTGGCTATCGATGTATATAGAGGAAATATTGATTGTGCTAGTAAGTCAATTCTCCTCACCACCCCAGAGGGTAAACGGATCAAGTATGTGTCTAGGAACGCGCCAAGGAGGACTCAAGTGAATTCACTCTCGGGAGTTGTTCAGCAGGACGTGCCAGTTGTGAAGGATTATCCTGATGTATTTCCAGATGAATTACCAAGCATGCCACCCGATCGAGATATAGAATTTTTGATAGAGCTGTTGCCAGGCGCCGAACCAATATCGAAGAGACTATATCGGATGCCCGCAAATGATCTGGAGGAAATTAAGAAGCAGATTAAGGAATTATTGGAGAAAGGTTATTTTTGACCAAGTTCATCACCGTGGGGAGCCCTAGTGCTCTTATTTGAGAAGAAGGATGGATCCTTGAGAATGGTTGTTGATTATCGTGCACTAAATGAGGTGACGATCAAGAACAAATACCCACTACCGATGATCAATGATTTGTTTGACCAGCTGCAGGGAGCTAAAGTATTCTCCAAGATCGATCTTCGATCAGGATACCACCAGCTGAAGATCCGAGAACAGGATTGATACGGACTGACATTGTTTTTAGCAGAATTGCCATGGTGTTATTTTTGTGCAGAAATAAAAGTTCTCGGAATGACCTGAAACTTCACGGAGAATATTTTTGGAATTAATAAAAAATACTGGCGAAAGAATCAACACCAGGGGGCCCACACCCTGTCCACGAGGGTGGAGGGTGCGCCCACCCCCCTGGGGTGCGCCCCCTGCCTCGTGGCCCCCTGAGGCTCCACCGACGTCAACTCAAACTCTATATATTTACGTTCGGGGAGAAAAAATCAGAGAGAAGGATTCATCGTGTTTTACGATACGGAGCCGCCGCCAAGCCCTAATCTCTCTCGGGAGGGATGATTTGGAGTCCGTTCGGGGCTCCAGAGAGGGGAATCCGTCGCCATCGTCATCATCAACCATCCTCCATCACCAATTTCATGATGCTCACAGCCGTGTGTGAGTAATTCCATCATAGGCTTGCTGGACGGTGATGGGTTGGATGAGATTTATCATGTAATCGAGTTAGTTTTGTTAGGATTTGATCCCTATTATCCATTATGTTCTGAGATTGAGGTTGCTATGACTTTGCTATGCTTAATGCTTAATGCCATGAATTCAGATCTGAACCTATTATGTTTTCATGAACATAGGTGAGTTCTTAATCCTATCTTGCAAGTCAATAGTCACCTACTATGTGTTATAATCTGGCAACCCCGAAGTGACAATAATCGGGACCACTCCTGGTGATGACCATAGTGTGAGGAGTTCATGTATTCACTAAGTGTTAATGCTTTCGTCCGACACTCTATTAAAAGGAGGCCTTAATATCCCTTAGTTTCCAATAGGACCCCTCTACCACGGGAGGGTAGGACAAAAGATGTCATGCAAGTTATTTTCCATAAGCACGTATGACTATATTCGGAATACATGCCTACATTACATTGATGAACTGGAGCTAGTTCTGTGTCACCCTATGTTAATACTGTTGCATGAGGAATTGCATCCGACATAATTATCCATCATTGATCCATTCCCTATGAGCTTTTCACATATTGATCTTTGCTTAGTTACTTTTCTGTTGCCACTGTTACAATTACTACAAAACTGCTACTGTTACTTTTGCCACCGTTACCGTTACTTCCATACTACTTTGCTGCAGATATTAAGTTTTCTAGGTGTGGTTGAATTGGCAACTCAACTACTAATACTTGAGAATATTCTTTGGCTCCCCTTGTGTCGAATCAATAAATTTGGGTTGAATACTCTACCCTCGAAAACTGTTGCGATCCCCTATACTTGTGGGTTATCAAGGATATACACAAGACAGCTATTACCACAAGGTATGGGCTATATGAGTACACGGTCATGTGTTTTGGATTGACTAACACCCCTGCCTATTTTATGAGTATGATGAATAAGGTGTTCATGGAGTTCTTGGTTAAGTTTGTTGTGGTGTTCATTGATGATATATTGGTGTACTCGAAGAATGAAGAAGAACACAAGGTACATTTGTGCTTAGTTCTTGAGAAGCTCAGGGAACATCAGTTATATGCCAAGTTCAGCAAATGTGAGTTTTGGTTGAAGGAAGTTGGATTTCTCGGACATGTTATATCTGGAGAAGGTATAGCAGTAGACCCTACTAAGGTTCAGTCGGTCACAGAGTGGTTGGCACCCACCTCAGTTGGAGAGATACGCAGTTTTCTTGGACTCGCAGGATATTACCGGAGATTCATTGAGAATTTTTCCAAGATTGCGAAGCCCATGACGGAGTTATTGAAAAAGGACACCAAGTTAAAATGGACCGAAGAATGTGAGGCCAGTTTTCAGGAGTTGAAGAAACGTTTAGTTACAGCCCCAGTGCTAATTCTTTCGGATATACACAAGGATTTCCAAGTATATTGCGACGCTTCTCGCCAGGGACTTGGAGGTGTACTTATGCAAGACGGAAGAGTTGTTTCATATGCCTCACGTCAGCTTCGACCTCATGAGTTGAATTATGCCACGCATGATTTGGAGTTAGCAGCCGTACTGCATGCGCTCAAGACCTGGAGACATTTTCTTATTGGAAACCGTTGTGATGTTTACACGGATCATCAGAGTTTGAAGTATATCTTCATGCAGAAGGAGTTGAATCTCAGGCAAAGGAGATGATTGGAGCTCATAAAGGATTATGATATGCAGCTGCATTATCATCCAGGAAAGGCCAATGTTGTAGCAGACGCTTTGAGCCTCAAGAGTTCTGTCAATACTATCGTGACCGGAGGATTGCCGCAAGAGTTAGCCAACGATCTCAGAGAACTTCGTTTGGAGATAGTTCCGAGAGGTTTTGTAGCAGCATTGGAAGTTCACTCCACATTGTTGGGAAAGATTCGAGAAGCCCAGAAGACTGATAAGGAGATTGCGGAGATAAAGGAGAAGATGAAGAAAGGTAAGGCCAAAGGTTTTGGTGAGGTTGAACATGAAACTTTATGGTTCGAAGACCGTATTTATGTGCCCAATGATTCAGAGATCAGGAAGTTAATTCTTCACGAAGCTCATGACTCGCCATACTCGATTCACCCAGGAAACACCAAGATGTATTTGGATTTGAAGGAACGTTTCTAGTGGAAAGGTATGAAGAAGGATAATGCCGAGTATGTAGCCGTATGTTACGTATGTCAGAGAGTGAAGGAAGTGCATCAGAAGCCAGCAGGTTTACTTCAGCCTATGCCGATACCCGAATGGAAGTGGGATAAGCTTGGCATGGATTTCATCACCGGATTACCAGGACACGATCAGGTTATGATTCCATCTGGGTAGTAGTTGATCGCTTGACCAAAGTGGCTCACTTTATCCCCGTGAAAACCACTTATACGAGCGCAAAGTTGGCCAAGATATATATGACCAGGATCATATGTCTGCATGGAGTTCCGAGGACCATCGTATCAGATAGAGGAACACAGTTTACCTCGAAGTTTTGGAATCAGTTACACTAGACTTTGGGTACCAGGCTAGAGTTCAGTACAGCCTTTCATCCGCAGACAGATGGATAGACCGAGAGAGTCAATCAGATTCTGGATCTAGTTGGGATGATAATTTGCCTTACGCAGAGTTCTCATATAACAACAGCTACCAAGCCAGTTTGAAGATGGCCCCTTTCGAAGCTCTGTATGGAAGGAGGTGCAGGACACCATTGATGTGGGATGAAGTTGGAGACCATCAGTTGTTCGGACAAGATTTAATCAGAGAATCTGAAGAGAAGGTTAAGTTGATTCGTGATAGATTGAAGGTAGCTCAGTCCAGGCAGAAGAGTTATGCTGACACTAAACGCAAGGAGGTAGCGTATGAAGTCGGAGATAGAGCATATCTCCGTGTGTCACCACTTCAAGGAGTTAAACGATTTGGAGTCAAAGGAAAGTTAGCACCTTGATTTGTAGGACCATACCAATTTTGGAACGTATGGGAGAAGTGGCCTACAAGTTGGAGTTACCCGAAGGATTGTCAGGAGTTCATGATGTGTTTCACGTTTCCTAGTTGAAGATGTGCCATGCAGAGATGGCCGATATTCCTCTGAGAGATACCGTTCCCCTGGAAGCAATTCAGTTGGAGAGTGACCTAACCTACGAGGAGAAACCCGTCAAGATTCTCGAGTTTGCCAGCCGAGTTACACGCAGCAAGAAGCCACCTGGGAGCAAGAAGACGACCTACGGAAAGACCACCCACACCTATTTGCTAGCCAACCCGAATCTCGAGGGCGAGATTCATCTTAAGGGGGGTAGGTTTGTAACATCCCAATTTTCAATTTAGATGTTAATCATTAGGTCATCACATGCATCCGTGATTCTTGCATTTTTAATTGGTTTTATTTGGTCATTTTGATCTAGACGCCTTAAGAAACTCAAGAACGAATTGAGAGAGTTGGAGGTTTTCATAAAATTCCAATTTTGAATTCTCAAAATTGGTAAATTGGATCAAGGTGATTTTTATTCGAAATTATTTTTCCAATTATTTCAAATAAAATAAAATAATGAGAGAAGATAATATGACTTCTTCAAAACAGCGAGGAAATAATGGAAATTTAATTTTGAATAAAAAAATTTATTTTATTTGAATTTTATTTGAGATTTTATTCGCTTAAATTAGGGAAAATTTGCATTTTTTTTATTTTGCATTTTAGCCCAGAAAAATGTTCACGTTGTCCTAAATATTAGGGGAGGACCGTGAAAATTATTTTCGGGATTTTAGGATTTTTATTCAACTTTATTTTTGTATTTTTTTTCTTTTCCCGCGATTTTTTTTTGAAGTTCCTGGGCCGGCCCAGCTCGCAACCGCCACCGCCGCCATCCCTGAGCCAGACTCCGGTAGGAGTCCGAGCCGCCGCCGCCTCGGTCGCCCCCTGCCCCAAGTCGCCTCGCCCCCCAGGCTTTATGTTAGCTCATGCCACTCCCTCATATAAAATTGCAAAATGATTACCGGTACTTGTTATCCATTACTTAGGGACAAATGACTTTCTTGTTGACAAAAGCTATCCACTTTTATTATCTTGCAATTTATTCGTAGTTTTATTCTCGCAAAGTACTCGTAGTTTTATTCTCGCAAAATAGTTTCATACTAGTTTAGGTAAAGCAAACGTCAAGTGTGCGTAGAGTTGTATCAGTGGTCGATAGAACTTGAGGGAATATTTGTTCTGCCTTTAGCTCCTCGTTGGGTTCGACACTCTTATTTATCAAAGAAGGCTACAAACGATCCCCTATACTTGTGGGTTATCAAGACCTTTTTTTGGCGCTGTTGCCGGGGAGTTATAGTCTGGGGTAAATATTCTCGTGTGTGCTTGTCTGCTTTATCACCAAGTAGTTTTTATTTCCTGTTCTAAGTTGTTCTCTATCTTTAGTTATGGATATGGAACACGAAACACCCAAAAAAATAGTTGTACCTGCTACTCATGGAAATGGGGAACCTCCTAAAACCCTCGATGCTCGTTATGTGAAAAATATTATGCACTACTTTGATAATCCTGAGAAAACCCCATTCAACTTGATAATGGGAGTAACGTTTGATCAACGTGAATACTTTAGGGATTATTGCTTGACACAAAAAGGGAAACTTTTATGGGATCAAATTTATATGTTACATTGGTATGGTCAGGATTTATGCTTGAGATATGATTTTACTTGTTGCTCTAGGATGAATGCTCCACATCTTCCCTTTTCATGCAAATTTAATGATAATGAAACCTTAGCTTCTTATGCTAATGGTATATATGATTACTACGATGTGGAACGAATTGAAGAATTTGTTGCTTTTAAGGGTGCTTATGAAATTGAATCTTTGTTTGAAAGTATGAAGCTTTAGATGATAAAGTTTTGTAACATCCCAATTTTCAATTTGGATGTCAATCATTAGGTCATCATATGCATCCATGATTCTTGCATTTTTGAATTGGTTTTATTTGGACATTTTGATCCTAGAGACCTTAAGCAACTCAAGGAGCAATTGAGAGAGTTGGAGATTTTCATAAAATTCCAATTTTGAATTCTCAAAATTGGTAAACTGGATCAAGGTGATTTTCATTCGAAGTTATTTTTCCAATTATTTCAAAGAAATAAAATAATGAGAGAAGATAATATGACTTCTTCAAAACAGCGAGGAAATAATGGAAATTTAATTTTGAATAAAAATATTTATTTTATTTGAATTTTATTTGAAATTTTATTCGGTTAAATTAGGGAAAATTGCATTTTCTAAAAATCGCATTTTAGCCCAGAAAAATGTTCACGTTGTCCTAAATATTAGGAGAGGACCATGAAAATTATTTTCGGATTTTAGGATTTCTATTTATTTTCATTTTTGGATTTTTTTTCTTTTCAAGCGATTTTTTTAAAAGTTCCTGGGCCGGCCCAGCCGCAGCCGAGCCACGGCCCAGCTCGCAACCGCCACCGCCGCCGTGCCCGAGCCGGACTCCGGCAGGAGTCCGAGCCGCCGCCGCCTCGGCCGCCCCCTGCCCCAAGTCGCCTCGCCCCCAGGCCTTATAAGCCGAAGCCCCTCCCCACCTCGACCCAAGCCACCACCGCCGCCTGCATCGCCTGCGCCGCCGCCGCAACCGCACCACCCCGCCGTCGCTGCTGCTGCTGCACCGCGCCGCCGCCGCTCGCCGCCGTTAGCTGCCGCCGTCGCGGAACCCGCCACCGACGCCGGACCTCGCCAGAGTTGCCGCCCGCCTCGCCCGACGCCGACGTTGATCGATACGCCGCCGTCGCCGAACCGGTATAAACCAATCCCATTTTTTCTCGGTTTAATTCGTTTTTTTAGTTTTCGTTTATTAGGATAGATCGTTTTTTATTTTTTCGGTTAAATAGCGAATGTTCACCCAATTCGTTCCGTTAGCGAACGAATTCGCTCGTTAGTTTCTGTAAGCGGACATTCGTCCGATAGATTTTTCTTTTTCTGTTTATTTTCGGCCAGGGATGTATCCACGAATAGTTTTCTTATAGATTAGTCCCTGATCTTCAAACCCTCACTACTTTTTGCTCGTTTATCCAAATCTAGTGAAACCAACGCCAAAGTCTTCGTCTTGTTCCCCTCTATTCAGATAAAAAACTTGAATATGATTTTGAAAATTTAAAATTTGGTTTCAAGCAGATTTGAGTTGGAACTTCTTTTGATCGTAGTTTGTGTTTCGTAGCTCTGATTCGATTGATTCTTTTTGCAAATCGAAGCTCTTCACTTGAACTTTCTGTTTAGATCTTTTCTTTTGGTTTTACCCTTGCATCTTATGCTTGAGTGCTTATGTATGATATTGTTTGTTCACGATAGAGTTTCCGGAGTGCGAGGTTTTTCCAATCGTCAGCAAGGCAAGTAACACTTTGATCATATCCTCTTATTTGCCCAGTTTTTATTCATTAGTTAAACCCTCAAACATTGCATGAGTAGGATTTGATAACATGTGGGTACTGGGATGTTGTTGATGAGGTAGGAACCTATTGTCTTATTTTCAAACCCCGGGTGTTACTTCGTTATGATTGCACTACTTTGCTATGCTAGTAGACGTGGATTGGTTTGTGAGATTCATGAAAGATGTGAGAGTTATCAATAATTAAGGGAAACTTAAGGTGGCTACTTTAATACACATCTGGGTGGATTGGTTGTGGGCACCTGGGGATATACCAGTGTTGTCCTAGGAGATCCCGAGGAACCCGTGTGATCATCCTATGGTTTTCCACCCAGGCTCAAAGGGATCATAAGGTTATTCATGCTAGAAACTTCCATGTGCAGCCACAAGCCATTATGGGCTCTTGCATAGTTGAGTAAGTGCTGCGAATCCTTTCCATGATGGGCTAGCAGATGTAGGGGATTGTAGGTGTACCGGCCTATCTATCGGTTAAGGGGACCCCTTTGGAAAGACTGTGTCTCGGTCATCCATTTCTCAAACATCATGTAGTGCGAGAAATTTAACAGAGGAGATCGAGTCTTGTGGGGAAAATTGCGCAAACCTCTGCAGAGCGTATAAACTAATCATGGTTAGCCGTGTCCCCGGTTATGGACATCTTGAGTATCTGGTACTTGAATTATCGATTTGATCTCAGCACTCTATTTAAATAATTGTTGGGCTATTAACGATTTGGTAATTTTGGGATTGAGTTGGGGGTACCTTCTCAATAATTTCAACAAACTTTGTAGTTAATTAAAATATATTCCTTTGTTGTAGGGAAAAACTAGCTTTATTCCAGTGATAACCATAGAGCTTCCACCAGCCATATATGCATGTAGTGATAGCTGTTATTTTGTTCATTGCTTTTTAGTGTTATCTTGCCAGCATATTCCATGTGCTGACCTACACGGCTGCAACGTATCATGTTGCAGAATTTTTAGATGAAGAGTAAGGTGCGCTAGGTCGTTGTCGTGCACTCAGTATTGCCGTGGAGTTGGATGGACTCATTTATCTTTGATGCTTCCGCGGTTATCTTATTTTAGATGGCCTTCAGCCATATTATTGTAATAAGTACTCTTTCTGAGACACTCGATGTAATAAGTGTGTGATTGAACTCTATTATAAATCCTCGAGTACTGTGTGTGTCAGCAATACCGATCCAGGGATGACACTTAAGCACAGAGACTTGACCGTGTGAGGTCGGGTCGCTACATGTTTATAGACCTGAAAGTTTTGCCATCCTTAAATATTGCTATGATAATTATAAATATAATTCCCATATTGATGAATTTATTGAGAAAGTCTCCGCTGTCCAAGAAGAGACTAATATTTTGCAGGAGTCTATGGAAGAAGAAATTGATGAAACTGTGAGCTGATTGGATGAAAAAGATGAGGAGAGCGAAGAACAAAAGGAGGTAGAGCGGATTAGCTAACCGTGCCCACCTTCTAATGAGAGTAACCCTCCAACTCATACATTATTTAATTTCCCTTCATTCTTACCAAAGGATGAATGCTATGGTAATTGCTATGATCCCGTTGATTCATTTGAAATATCCCTTTTTGATGAAATTGATGCTTGCTATGCTTTTGGCCAAGATGCCAATATGAATTATGCTTATGGAGATGAACTTGCTATAGTTCCTTATATTAAGAATGAATTTGTTGCTATTGCACCCACACATGATAGTCCTATTATCTTTTTAAATTCTCCAAACTACACTATATCGGATAAGTTTGCTCTTATTAAGGATTATGTTGATGGGTTGCATTTTACTGTTGCACATGATGATTTTGATGAATGTAATATGCATGTGCTTGCTGCTCCTACTTGCAATTATTATGAGAGAGGAACTACATCTCCGCCTCTTTATGTTTCCAACACGATAAAATTGCAAGAAACTGCTTATGCTATGTATTGGCATTTACTTGATGTTCATGAATTGTTCTTGTATGACATGCCAATCATAGGAAGAGAGTTAGACTTTGTCATTGCTTGATATATGTTGCTTTGTGCTCACTACTAAATGCTAAATCATTGCTAATTAAAATTGGCTTTGATATATCTTGGGATCCGGGTGGATCAATTACTTGAGCACTTTATGCCTAGCTTAATGGCTTTAAAGAAAGCGCTGCCAGGGAGACAACCCGGAAGTTTTAGAGAATCATTTATTTTCTGCTGAGTGCTTTTATATAGTTTAAAAACAAAAAATATAGGGGGGAACCTTAAAACATCACAAAAAGAAAAGCGAAATTGAGAGAGACGAGCATTGTGAAAGTGGGGGACGTCCTTGAACTTTGTTCATGCTCATGGAAACTTTGTGAATCCTAATTACAGAAAATTTTCAAAAAAAATAATTATCCCGTTGTACAATTACATTGTATTATAAAAATAATGTCCCAAGATTTTCCTTTAGGATGATTAGATTGCTTGTTGGTTTATGTGGTGCAAAACAGAAACGTTGGCTGTAGTGCGCGATTTTACATTTTTTCCTGGAAAGTCAAATGGTTCTGAAACTTTTTGCACTGTCTTGCTATACAAATATTTATTTTTCCTTTTTTCAGAATTTTTAGAGTTACAGAAGTGTGGTGGATGTTCATATCTTTACAGGCTGTCCTTTTTTTCACAGATTGCTGTTATAGCTTCATTATTTGCGTATGTTTGAATTCTTGTTGAAGCCTCCTTGACATGAGGCCATAGAATTGTGATAACATACAATGGTTAATGTTTGTTTATAATTATACAATCATGTTACAGTAGTACATGATGGTATTTAATTGCCATATTCACTAACCCCGCCTCTAAAAGTTTGGTTGAGTTTTGTGTGGATGAAGTGATCAAGGATCGAGGAGGTCTCGATATGAGGAGAAGGAGGAGAGGCAAGAGCTCAAGCTTGGGGATGCCCAAGGCACCCAAAGTAATTATTCAAGGAGACTCAAGCGTCTAGCTTGGGGATGCCCCGGAAGGCATCCCATCTTTCTTCAACAAGTATCAGTATGTTTTCAGTTTTGTTTTGTTCATGTGATATGTGCAAATCTTGGTGCGTGTTTTGCATTTAGTTTTCACTTTTATTTTATGCACCATGCTGGTATGAGATAGTCCATGGTTGATTTATAGAATAATCATTGCACTTCACTTATATCTTTTGAGTATGGCTTTTTAGAATGCTTCATGTGCTTCACTTATATCATTTGAAGTTTGGATTGCCTGTTTCTCTTCACATGGAAAACCGTTATTTGAAGAATGCTCTTTGGCTTCACTTATATTTGTTAGAGCATGGTCTTTCGTAGAAAGAATTAAACTCTCATGCTTCACGTATATCCATTTAGAGAGTCAACAAAAATTGGTCAATTGTATGGCTAGTCACGAAATCCTACATAAAACTTATGGATCATTGAATATGATATGTTTGATTCCTTGCAATAGTTTTGCAATATAGAGATGATAATATGTGGGAGGTACTAGTAAACGGTTGTGGTTAGTAGGAATATTGGTGTTAAGGTTTGTGATTCCTAAAGCATGCATGTATAGTCTCTCGTTATGCTATGAAGTTGGAGCATGATTTATTATTGATTGTCTTCCTTATTAGTGGCAGTCGGGGACGAGTGATGGTCTTTTTCTACCAATCTATCCCCCTAGGGGCATGCGTAGTAGTACTTTGCTTCGAGGGCTAATAAAATTTTGCAATAAGTATATGAGTTCTTTATGACTAATGTGAGTCCATGGATTATACGCACTCTTACCTTTCCGCAATTTGCTAGCCTCTACGGTACCGTCCATTGCCCTTTCTCACCTCGAGAGTCGGTGAAAACTTCACAGCTACATCCAAACCCCATGATATGATACGCTCTATCACACATAAGCCTTATTATAACTTCCTCAAAACAGCCACCATACCTACCTATTATGGCTTTTCCATGGCCATTCCGAGATATATTGCCATGCAACTTCCACCGCTTCCGTTTGATGACTTGAGCATTCATTGTCATATTGCTTTGCATGATCATATAGTTGACATAGTAGTAGTGGCTCAGCCACCGTTCATCATTTTCATACATGTTACGCTAGATCATTGTACATCCTGGTACATTGCCAAAGGCATTCATATAGTCATATTTTGTCATAGGTATCGAGTTGTAATTTTTAATTCTTTTGAGTTATAAGTAAATAGAAGTGTGATGAGCATCATTATTCATTTTTAGAGCAGTGCCCCAGTGAGGAAAGGATGATGGAGACTATGATTCCCCCACAAGTCGGGATGAGACTCCGGACAATGAGAGAAAAAGAAAAAGAAAAAAAGGAAAAAAGGAAAAGAAAGAAAAAGAAAGAAAGAAAAAAAGAAAAAAGAAATAAATAAACAAAGAGAGAAGGGGCATTGTTAGTATCCTTTACCACACTTGTGCGTTAAAGTAGCACCATGTTTTTCATATGGAGAGTCTCCTATGTTGTCACTTTCATATACTAGTGGGAGTTTTCCATTATAGGATTAGATGCACACCCACTTAGTTTTCATATTGAGCTTTCATACACTTATAGCTCTTAGTGCATTCGTTGCATGGCAATACCTACTCCTCGCATTGATATCAATTAATGGGCAACTCCATAGCCTGTTGGTTAGCCGCGTCGATGTGAGACTTTCTTTCTTTTTGTCTTCTTTATATTTACCACTATCATCATACTCTATTCCACCCGTAGTGCTATATCCATGGCTCGCGCTCATGTATTGCGTGAAAGTTGAAAAAGCTGAAGCGCGTTAAAAAGTATGAACCAATTTCTCGGCTAGTCATCGGGGTTGTGCATGATAAATACTTTGTGTTAAGAAGACAGAGCATGAGAAGACTATATGATTTTGTAGGGACAACTTTCTTTAGCATTTCATATTCTGAAAGACATGATTGTTTGTTGTGATGCCTGAGTATTGATGTCTTTATGTCAAATTATAGACTATTGCTTTGAATCACTTATGTCTTAATATTCATGCCATGGTTAGGTATATGATCAAGTTTATGCCATGTAGCATTCCACATCAAAAATTATCTTTTTATCATTTACCTGCTCGAGGACGAGCAGGAATTAAGCTTGGGGATGCTGATACGACTCCGTCGTATCTATAATTTTTGATTGTTTCGTGCCAATATTATACAAGTTTTACATACTTTTGGCAACTTTTTATATGATTTATTGGACTAACCTATTGATCCAGTGTCTAGTGCCAGTTCCTGTTTTTTGCATGTTTTTTGTATCGCAGAAAATCCATATCAAGCGAACTCCAAATGCAATAAAATTTTACGGAGAATTATTTTGGAATAAATGTGATTTTTGGGAGTTGGAATCACCGCAAACGGAGGCCCACACAGCCCACAAGACACCAGGGCGCGCTAGAGGCCCTGGCGCGTGGTGGTGGGTTGTGCCCTCCTCGAACGTCGGTTGGAGCTCTACTTCGGGCGCAAGGAAGCTTATATCCGGAAAAAAATCGTGTTAATATCTCAGCGCAATCGGAGTTACGGATCTCGTAGAATATAAGAAACGGTTTTCGGCCAGATCAGGGGAACGCGAAACAGAAGAAAACAAAGAGGGAGATCCAATCTTGGAGGGGCTCCCACCCCTCCGCAGCTATGGAGACCAAGGACCAGAGGGGGAACCCTCCTCCCATCTAGGGGGAGGCTAAGGAAGAAGAAGAAGAAGAAGAAGGAGGGGGGCTCTCTCCCCCTCTCCCCCGGTGGCGCCGGAGTGCCACCGGGGCTAGGATCGTGACCGTGATCTACATCAACAATCTTGCTACCGTCAACACCAACTCTCTCCCCTCTATGCAGCGGTGTAACACCCCTTCTCCCCGTTGTAATCTCTACTTAAACATGGTGCTCAACTCCATATATTATTTCCCAATGATCTATGGTTCTCCTATGGTGTTTGAGTAGATCCGTTTTGTCTTGTGGGTTAATCGTGATCTTGGTTTGTATGATTGTATATTTTATTTATGGTGTTGTCCTACGGTGCCCTCCATTCTCGCGCAAACGTGAGGGGCCCCCTGAGGGAGTCCTGGACTAAGGGGTCCTCGGGCGTCCGGCCTGTTAGCCATGGGCCGGACTGATGGGCTGTGAAGATACGAAGACCGAAGACTATTCCCGTGTCCGGATGGGACTCACCTTGGCGTGGAAGGCAAGTTTGGCGATCAAATATGTAGATTCCTTTCTCTGTAACCGACTTTGTGTAACCCTAGATCCCTCCGGTGTCTATATAAACCGGAGGGTTAGGTCTATAGGACCGAATACTCGTTACCATAGTCATACAAGCTAGACCTCTAGGGTTTAGCCATTACGATCTCGTGGTAGATCAACTCTTGTAATACTCATATTCATCAAGATCAATCAAGCAGGAAGTAGGGTATTACCTCCATAGAGAGGGCCCGAACCTAGGTAATCATCGTGTCCCCTGTCTCCTGTTACCATCGACCTTAGACGCATAGTTCGGGACCCCCTACCCGAGATCCACCGGTTTTGACACCGACATTGGTGCTTTCATTGAGAGTTCCACTGTGCCGTCGTTAAGAGGTTTGATGGCCCCTTCAATCATCCACAACGATGCTGTCCAAGGAGAAGTCTTCCTCCCCGGACAGATCTTCGTATTTGGCGGCTTCGCACTGCGGGCCAACTCGCTTGGCCCTCTGGAGCAGATCGAAAGCTACGCCCCTGCCCATCAGGTCAGATTCAGGAGCTTGAATTATGCCACGGACATCCGCGGAGACTCGATCTTCGACGGATTCGAGACCGCGGCAGCCGCTCCCTGTCACCTCGATGAACATGACTTAAGTCTGTCATCGGACCACATCCGGGAGATATCTCCCGTAACTACTCTGGCCTTAGATCCAGAACAAATCACGCCATACGAGGATGGGAAGCTCAACCCCGCCACGGAGGCCACAGATTCCGCGGCGTTGGAGCCGCACACAGACTTAGCCTCATGTGATATCTATGTCACCGGAACTCCGGACTCGTTTCCGGCTATGAATTCCAACCCATGTGCGTCCGCGGACGCCGAGCTTGATCGGTTATCGATCTTCGAATTCAGCGCCGCAGACATCTTTCGACACTCGCCTTTCGGCGATGTACTAAACTCATTAAAGAATCTGTCCTTGGCGGGGGGCTCGCAACTGAATTATGTCCAGTTCGAACTGGAGGCTGACGATGGAGAATTTCGCGGCCCACCCACCACCCACTTCATAGCCACTGTCGATGACTTAACCGACACACTCGATTATGACTCCGAAGACACCGATGGTATGGACGACGATGCCGGAGAAGAGGAGGCCCAAGCCGCGCCGTTCACTGGACGATGGACGGCCACTTCCTCATATGACGTATACATGGTGGATACGCCAAAAGATAATAGCGGTGATGACAAGGAAAACCCCGCGAAAGAAGACCCTCCTAAGACACAACCAAAGCGCCGGCGTCAGCGGCGCCGCTCTGAATCGCGTCGCAGCAAGGACAGCAACACCAGCACAGGAGACGACAACACTCCGGACGGTGCCGAAGACTTAGAAGAACCCGATGAGCAAGCTGCCGAACAGGACAATCAGGAGGATGGGCAAGTCAGCCCTGACGAACAGGCCATAAATGAAGACTTGGAAGATGGTAGTTATCATCCGCTCTACGAGGAGGAGGCGAGCCTCGGCAACGAAGATTTCATCATACCTAAGGAACCTCTCGAGCATGAGCGCTTTAAACGCCGGCTAATAGCCACTGCAAGGAGCCTGGAAAAGAAGCAGCAGCAGCTTCAAGCTGATCAAGATCTGCTCAACGATAAATGGACTGATGTCCTGGCATCCGAAGAATACGGCCTTAATCGCCCAGCGAAAAGCTACCCGCAGCGTAAATTGCTACCTCAGTTTGATGATGAGGCGTTGGAGCCCATACCATCATCGCGCAATGCGGCTGACCGACCACCACGGGGTCGGGACAAAGCGGCAACTCAAGCCGAACACCAGCCTGCTCCACCTCACCGTAAGGGTACAGATCAAACAGCTCGGTGACATACCTATGACCTACGACAAAAACTGGACAATAATGCAGGACATACTAGATCGGTCTACCTATCGCGAGGGCGTGCCCCGACACGTGACGATGGCCACCTATTTGGACGTAAAAGCCCAGTCACGCCCGGGCCGAACTCCGCAGACGGACTCCATCGGAGCTACGTCGCGACGTGGCCCAATATAGAGGCGCCGAGCACCCACTCTGCTTCACGGATGAAGTAATGGAGCATGAATTCCCAGAAGGGTTTAAACCCGTGAATATTGAATCATACGATGGAACAACTGATCCCGCGGTGTGGATCGAGGATTTTCTTCTCCACATCCATATGGCCCGCGGAGATGACCTCCATGCCATCAAAAACCTACCATTAAAACTCAAAGGACCAGCTTGGTACTGGTTAAACAGTCTGCCAGAAAATTCTATTGGCGGTTGGGAGGACTTGGAAAACGCCTTCCACGACAACTTCCAAGGAACATATGTCCGGCCACCAGATGCCGATGACTTAATTCACATTGTCCAACAGCCCGGAGAGTCAGCCAGGAAGCTCTGGACTAGATTCTTAGTTAAAAAGAACCAAATCGTCGACTGTCCGGACGCTGAAGCCCTAGCAGCCTTCAAACACAGCATCCGAGAGGAATGGCTCGCCCGCCACCTTGGACAAGAAAAACCAAAATCCATGCCAGCCCTAATCGCCCTGATGACCCGCTTTTGCGCGGGCGAAGACAGCTGGCTGGCTCGTAAAAGCAGCAGCAGCGATCCGGGCATGTCCGAAGTCCGAGACGGCAATGGCAAGCCGCGACGCAGCAAGCACAAAAACAATGAAAAAATGCATGACACAGCGGTCAACGCTGGATTCAGCAGTCCCAAACCCGGTCAACGGAAAAAGCCATTCAAGGCAAACAAGGACGGACCATCCGCTTTAGACAAGATACTGGATAGGCCCTGCTAGATTCATGGCCGCCCCGACAAACCAGCCAATCATACCAACAGAAGTTGTTGGGTCTTCAAGCAGGCCGGCAAGCTCAATGCCGGACACAAGGGGAGGAGGCCGCCCAGTGATAGCGACAATGAAGAATCTCACCAAACAAATACTAGGGGTCAAAAGGAGTTTCCCCGCGAAGTAAAAACAGTGAACATGGCATATGTGACACACACCCCTACAGGGGAACACACGGAACAATCCCTCCGTACAGAAGAGCACGCCACGGCTAACTCAGCCGAACTGCACAACGGCCCTATTACACCGCACACCTCATCGGCCATTAAGCCGTCGGTCTCCATTCAACATGACCGATTAATGTCCATATTGGACTAGCAATTCGGCTTCCGCCATTCACCTAAAAGGCCTGTGAATTTGGTACTACGCATACATAATTATGCACTTGAAATACCCTGGGCATCGGCGGAAGCACAATATGGAAGGACTTGCAAGCACTTCCACAGCCCATCACTACTGGAATCAGCTAATTTGCCATCTGCCAGCTCTTTGCCGTCCGCTAGCTGACGGCAAAGAAGCTCTTTGCCATCAGCTACACATAAACAGACGGCAAAGAAAAGACTGACGGCAAAGAAGCTCTTTGCCATCTGCCAGCTCTTTGCCGTCTGCCAGCGGACGGCAAAGAATCTTTGCCGTCTGCCAGCGGACGGCAAAGAATCTTTGCCGTCTGCCAGCGGACGGCAAAGATTCTTTGCCGTCCGCTGGCGGAGGGCAAAGAGTGTGGTGGCCCCCACCCCCCGCTCGTTTGAAAAATCCTAACGGCCCACCTCTTTGCCGTCCGCCAGCGGACGGCAAAGAGGCAGAAAGGCGGACGACAAAGAGGGCACTTGCCTAACGGCAGGTACCCCCAGCCCGTTACTCACTTCGTCCTCGCCTCGCCCTTCTCCTCCCACCCCGCCGCCGCCGCCGCCCCGTCGCCCCCGCCGCCCCGTCGCCCCGCCGCCCCGGCTCCCCGCCGCCCCCCCCCGCCCCGGCCCCCCGCCGCCCCGCGCCCCACCGCCGCCACGGCCCCCCGCCGCCTCCTCCACTGCCCCGCCCCGGCCCCCCGCCCCCCATCCCCCCCGCCGCCCCGGCCCCTCGCCGGCCGGGCCCCCGACGCCCCGCCTCCTCCACCGCCCCGCCCCGGCCCCCCGCCGGCCGGGCCCCCGCCGCCCCGCCTCCTCCACCGCCCCGCCCGGGCCCTCCGTCGCCGGCCCCGCCCCGGCCCTCCCCCACAGTGAGCCCCTCCTCCCTTTTTTTCTGTTTTTTTGTTTTTTTCTGTTTTTTTCTGTTTAAGTTTAGGTTTAATTAGTTTAAATAGTTTAGTTTTAATTAGTTTAGATTTTTAGTTTAGGTTAGTTTAGGTTTAGGTTAAGTAGAAGGGGGAAGAAGAAGAAGAAGAAGAAGAAGAAGAAGAAGAAGAGGAGGAGGAGGAGGAGGACGAGGAGGAGGAGGAGGAGGAGGAGGAGGAGAAGAAGAAGAAGAAGAAGACGAAGAAGAAGAGGAGGGGAGGAGGAGGAGGAGGAGGAGGAGGAGGAAGAAGAAGAAGAAGAAGAAGAAGAAGAAGAAGAAGAAGAAGAAGAAGAAGAAGAAGAAGAAGAAGAAGAAGAAGAAGAAGAAGAAGAAGAAGAAGAAGAAGAAGAAGAAGAAGCAGAAGAAGAGGAGGAGGAGGAGGAGGAGGAGGAGACACCCCGAAGCCCCGACCCCGAAACAGCACCCCGACCCCGACACGGCACCCTGACACCGACACGGCACCCCGACACCTACACGACACCCCGACCCCCGACACGACACCCCCGACACCCCGACCCCGAGAACCCGACCCCGACCCCGACACCCCGACCCCGAGCCTGACCCGACACCCCGACCCCGACACCGACACGGCACCCCGACCCCGACCCGGCACCCCGACCCTCGACACCGACACGACACCCCGACCCCCGACACGACACCCCCGACACCCCGACCCCGAGACCCCGACCCCGACCCTGACACCCCGACCCCGAGCCTGACCCGACACCCCGACCCCGACACCGACACGGCACCCCGACCCGACACCCCGACCCCGACACCCCGACCCCGACACGGCACCCCGAGACCGACACACCACCCCGACCCCGACACGGCACCCCGAGACCGACACGACACCCCGACCCCCGACACGACACCCCCGACACCCCGACCCCGAGACCCCGACCCCGACCCCGACCTCGACCCTGACCCCGACACCCCGACCCCGAGCCTGACCCGACACCCCGACCCCGACACGGCAACCCGACCCCGACCCGGCACCCCGACCCGACACCCCGACCCCGAGACCCCGACCCCGAAAAGGTGTTCTTTGGCCTTCCAGAAGCCGACGGGGTCATATATTTGTGAATTATTAGTTAGGTCATATATATTTCGATTTTGTTATGAAAAACATCATATATAATTGTGTTGATCGGGTAGTTTTAAATGTGCAGTTGTTTCATCGCTGCGAGGTTTCGTGTTCGACGACCTCGCCGTGCGTTTGACGAGCTCTGCCCCTTCGTTCGTGGGTGAGCACAAATGACATGTCCTCCTCCCCCATTAATTATTTGATCTATTCCGATGAAACTTGATAGCTAGATATATATGTGTCTTGAATCATCAGTATGCGTAACCAATATGTGTCTCCCGTTCGAAAGCGTCATAGTTATAAATATGCATGCATTTGCATATTTATAACCTTGATTCTTTCGAATTGTCCAACGCTATCCATGGACAGCCCGAGTATGTTTAGATTGGGTTCGTTTTCCCATATGCTTTGCTCCGGATCCGACGCATAAATTTCGTCAGTGCCTCCCCTGTTGTTCTCCGGGTACACATCCTCTCTGTTTATTGCAGAGACGTGTATCAGGAGAACAGCGGGGAGGTGCTGCCGAAATTTTGCGTAGGATCCGGGGCATAGCATGGGAAAATGAACCCAATCTAAACATACTCGGGTGGGATTAGGACCTATCATTACCTATTAGAGTGTAGGTTGCATCGACGTAATAAAATTGACAAAGTAGATCAACTGATGAATACATACATGGTGAATTATATATATATATTTGTTGTGTGTCTAGTAGCTCTGAAAGTCAAGATGAGTGATCGTGCGTGGATGTACACCGGTCACACTGGTCAGAACAAATGGAGCACTGAATGGTTCACAAAAACCAAGGGGTTTGTGCGAGCCGCATTTGCAAATGGCCAGAGGAAAACCTGGTGCCCCTGTTTACGGTGCGGCAATTGGGAAAAGAGGACAGAGGCTGAAATGGGCAAACACCTGCAGAAGAGTGGTTTTACGCCCGATTATACGGTGTGGACATTTCATGGTGAGTCTGCCCAACGTGACCGAGCTGAGGTGGATCGTCGTCGCACCGACGAGCATGGTACCGGTATGGAAAACATGGTGCAAGACTTTGATGATGCTCGGGATTCGGACGAGGAGATGGAGGAATCTGCAAAGGCTTTCAATGAAATGTTGGAGTCTGCAAAACGTCCGCTCCATGAGCACACTGAGCTTTGTCAGTTGGATGCCATCTCACAAGTAATGGCTCTGAAGGCTCAGTTTAACTTGGGCAGAGAATGCTATGATGCAATGATGACAGTATTTGGACGCTTTCTACCCAAAGGCCATGTAATGCCTGCAAACCTGTACCAGTCGGACAAAATCCTCCGTGCACTGAAGATGCCCTATGATAAGATACATGCCTGTGAGAAAGGATGTGTCTTGTTTAGGCTTGACTATGCGGACTTGAACTATTGTCCCATTTGCAAGTCTTCCAGGTATGTTGTGGTAGACAACGGTATGGGTGAGAAGACACAGACCAAAATCCCCGTTAGTGTTCTTCGGTATATGCCAATCCGTACCAAGACTTCAACGTCTTTTCATGGTCGAAGAGACGGCCAGACAGATGACATGGCACAAAACGGGCAAAAGAACCGAACTAGATGCAGATGGGAATCTGATGATTGTACACACATCGGATGGTGTTGCGTGGAAAAAGTTTGATGAATTACATGGTGACAAAGCGGCAGATCCGAGGCATCCTCGAGTCGGCATCAGCACGGATGGGTTCAGTGTGTTTGGTATGACGGCAGCCCAATACAGTTGTTGGCCCGTATTTGTCTTTCCACTCAATCTCCCCCCCGGACAGATTATGCAAAGAAAGAACATTTTCCTGACGTTGATAATTCCAGGGCCCAACTATCCGGGGAAAAATATGAATGTGTACATGCAACCGCTTAAGGACGAATTGCAAGAAGCCTGGGATAATGGGTTCAAGACATACGATGCCTATAGCAAACGGAACTTCATAATGTGTGTCTGGTACATGTACTCGACGCATGACTTGCCGGCGTATGCGCTATTCGTTGGCTGGTGTGTGCATGGAAGGTTCCCGTGCCCCACATGCAAGGGAGCTCTTGAGTTTCGTTGGCTTCAGGCCGGTCGCAAGTTTTCTTGCTTCGACATGCATAGAGAGTTCCTGAATCCTCGCCATAAGTTCAGGAAAGACAAGAAGAACTTCATCAGAGGTAGAGTTGTCAAAAACTCTGCACCACATGCATTGACAGGCCAACAGACCCTGGATCAGTTAAACGCTCTCGAGCCAGATCCCGAGCGTCCAGGGTACTTCAAGGGGTATAATTCTAAGCACGCCTGGACTCACAAAACATGCTTATGGGATCTGCCTTACTTCAAAGACCTCCTTTGCCCACACAACATCGACGTGATCCACACTGAGAAGAATATCGCCGAGGCACTTTTTGGTACATTGTTCGACATAGATGGGAAGTCAAAGGATAATACTAAGGCTAGAGTCGATCTGGAGGCGCTATGTGATAGGCCGTTACAAAACATGAAAGAACCGAAAGGAAAGCAGAACTGGACGAAGCCAAAGGCATGGTTCAATCTTGGAAGGCCGGCTATGAGGGAAATTATCTTGTGGGTGAAAATGCAGTTGATGTTCCCCGATGGGTATGCAGCGAATCTACAGAGGGGAGCCAGTCTTGATAAATTGAAGATATTTGGTCTCAAGAGTCATGATTGGCACATATGGATTGAGCGGGTAATGCCGGTGATGTTGCGTGGCTTCATCCCTGAGGATGAATGTCTAGTACTGGCAGAACTCAGCTATTTCTTCCGTGTTCTTTGTGCGAAAGAACTATCGCCTAGCGTGCTAGAAGAAATGGAAGAGTTGGCGCCGGAGTTGATCTGCAAGTTAGAGAAGATCTTTCCACCGGGCTTCTTTAATCCAATGCAACATTTGATTTTGCATCTCCCGACCGAGGCAAGATTGGGGGGGCCCGTGCAAAATCGTTGGTGCTACCCAACTGAGAGGATGTAGAAGACGCTTCGACAAAAATGTAAAAATAAACGTAGAATTGAAGCATCGATGGCTGAGGCATTCATCACTGAGGAGGCGGCAAACTTCGTGACAGCACACTACGAAGCCAAAAATCGTCATTTGCATAATCCGAAGCCTCGGTACAATGCTGACGACCCTAAAAAGGGTGGATCCAACCTCAGCCTATTCAAAGGGAATCTCGCACCAGCCAGTGTTTCAAATCCAGTATCTTTGGATAACGAACAATGGCGGACCATTTCGTTGTATATCTTCAACAACCTGATAGAAGTGCGGCCGTACATCGAGTAAGTTCTCGGTACATAGTTTCGCAACTTCTATTTCCTTTGAACTGCTCTTATTCCTGGATATTTCATACAGTCGATACGTCGCCTTATTCTCGTATGGAGCGGTGATCCAAAAGGATTCTGTCGAAGAGTATGAGCTTCTCGCAAAGCAAGGTGGCGGCTATCCCGGTTTCATCTCTTGGTTCAAGCAAACGGTAATTTCTATTAGACTTGTAGGCTAATTTGTAGGCGGCTATCCCAGTTTCATTCGCTAATTTGTGCGTAATGCAACAATCCTTTCATATTAAACTTGTAGGCTAATTCAGAGTCTATGGACGCCGAATTGAGACAAGTCGCTAATGGTTTTGACTATAAGGTCCGTTCATTTGACAAATACGACATCAACGGGTATCGCTTTCGTACCTATGGCAAAGAGCTATCTATGGCCGACCGAAAGTCTACAAATTGTTGTGTATCTGCTATCGGCGAAGGAGGTACCGAGTATTATGGGAGAGTTGAAGCAATTTATGAACTTCTATTCTATGGTGAAAACCCACCGAATGTCGTAGTCTTCAATGTTATTGGTTTCAGCCGAAGGAGACTAGAAGAACTCATGAACATATAGGGCTAGTTGAAATCAACCAAAGCACCCATTTAGATGTTCTTGATGTCTATATTACGGCTCAACAGGCGACCCAAGTATTCTATCTACCGTGGGCCTGCCAAACTAATCCAAATCTGAAAGGTTGGGATGTCGTTTATGAAGTGCCGCCACATGCTAGACTATCTCCCCCAAAGGAAGAGGATTATGAACCTCACATTAACCCAGACACATATGAAGGAGAATTCTTCCAAGAGACACGTCTTTCCAAAAAGCGTTTCAAGAACCGCTATACTTCACCCCAAAACATTGAAGTAGACAGTGACAGTGAATCCGACATCACCCCAGAGGAGGAACAAGAAGAGCCGGAACAAGAAGAGGTTACTGCTGCGGATGACCTGTCATTGCTTGACCGATTACGTCAAGGTGGCCTTGCACATGTTGATGCCACTGAACCCTATGAGCCCGTCATTGATTATAGTGATGATGATGATTATGCATTTATTGATGATACTGATCGAGATTATTAGTAGTGTCAGGTATTAAATTTTTTAATGTTGTACTTGATGATGATACACTTAAGTGATACACATATTATTATTCATGTCGGTCTTTTTTTTATGTTGTACTAATTTCGTTTACTGTTTGTCATGGCAGGTGTTGAAAGATGGTGGGCGCTGGTCGGGAGCGCGCCAAGGCTCCTTCCTCGGCGCGTGGTCTGAGGTCTTCGATTCCAGACGTACCTCTTCGCCGAGCGTTGCTGGACAGTATGTCCACACCGCCGGGCCCTTCTTCGTCCACCGCGGTGCCCAGCAGGGGACGAGGTAGGAAGAGAGGAGGTGGGGCACGTGGTCGCGGGAGAGGAGGTAGGGTGACTGCTAGGGCGCCTTCCTCGCCGCCACCCCCAGCTGTTTCACCCGAGCACGTGACTGCTAGGGTGGACTCGTCCGAGGAGGAGGCTACACGGACTCCGGTCCACGAGCCTCCGGTCCACGGGTCTTGGGCCCACGAGCCTCGGGTCGACTGGCCTTCGGCCCACGAGAGTTCGGCCCACGAGACCCCGGAGGAGCACACGTCCGGATGGGGTACCTGGCCGGATCAGCCCGAGGAGCCGAGTGGCCATGCTGATGATGGCGGGGAGCCGACTGATCTTGAGGAGGAGGGTGGCACCGTCTACCAGCGTGGTGCTACACGGCTCCCGTCCGTGCCGGCGACCCGCGAGCAGAGGTGGTTGATCTTCCCTGATGGGGAGAGGTACGTAAGTGCATTTAAAATTTTTGTACCTTCTGCATTCACGTTTCTTCAAATAACTAATGCGTTGGCCTTGTCATGCTGCAGGGGTTGGGACCACCATCATAGTGTCCGCCGGCCCAACTCCGTCCTTGGAGTTCTTTGCCAGCAAAACTTCCCGGGGTTTGTCACGTTGCCTGGTGAGGGTCGGCTTCCAGAGCTTGGGTTGAGCTGGGAGCACTACGTGGCTGCCCCGGCCCCGCCGGATGTCATTATCGATGGTGTCGTGTGCGACACGAGGGCAGACATGGTGATCAGGACGTTCTGGGTAATTTCTCCTTTACACATTTCAAAATCTTCAACTAGCTAGTTATTAATTGTACTAATCAATATTTTCTCATTTGATTGCAGACATTCTACAGGTGTGAGGAGGGATACGAGGAGGACTGCGCAAATGTTATCGAGAACGTCTGCAAGCGCCTACTCCAGAACTTACGGCACGAGGCTCGGGTGCAGGCTGTTCGAGACTACTACGCCTTGCGTGGTATCAAGAAGACCAAGCCGGCGTGCCGCGATAAGTTCCTGAGTAAGGAGCAGTACATGAAGGTAATTCTTAAGGCCTTCTACTTAAGTTCCTTCATTTAGTAATTCTTAGCCGTAGCGCTCAAGTTTCTATTTGCTAACTTAGGCGCCTCCGAGATGGTGTGCGGATCGGATGGATTGTTGGGAGGTGTTGGTCGATGAGTGGTGCTCACAAGAATGGCTAGCCCTCCACAACTAGGCCAAGGACAAACGTGCCCAAATGGAAGGTGTGCCACACCATCAAGGCAGCTCCAACTTATATCAGTTCGGGCGCAACTGGGTATGTGGTTTGCTTCATGATTCATGCAATTCATTCATCATGCTAGCTTGAGCCCTTTAATTACTAACTTTCATTGCTTCTCTCTTTCAGGCACGCCACAATAAGGCGGATAAGGTGCCAGAGGTGTACGACCTGTATGCCATGGCCCACACTGGCTCTTACAAGAAAGTCAAGGCTTTCTCTCAGTCTGACCTCGATGATGCAAACAACTTCACCAACATCTCCTCCCACAACAAGCTCGTGAGATATAGAGATGAGGGGAAGGCGAGGAAAGGGGAGGACTTTAACCCGAGCCAGGGTCCCATTGATCCAGAGCTGGTGATGATATCTGGTGGCGGGAGGTCCCATGGCTCCATAGCCATTGGAGATGGACTTATCCGTTGTCCTAGCACTCTCTCGGAGATCAAGGCGCGCCAGTCGAGCTCCGCTCCTGAGATAAGGCCTCGTGAACGGCCAGTGCAACTCGTCATCAAGGTTAGTGATACGTACTCAGTTATCTGTCTCCATTACATTGTGTGCGCTTCCATCAATGATTACAAATGGTCATGTGAGTGGTGTTGCAGGCTGCTATACAGACTGAGAGAGATAGAACGGAGAAACTTCTGGCGGAGGCGGCGGAGAGGCAGCGGGAGATGGAGGAGAGGACGAGAAAGATGATGGAGGAGGAGAGGGCACGGAATGACATGCAGGCAAGGGCCATGTACGAGCTCCTTGTGGTAAGTTTCTTCTGCAGATTACTTGCTAGTCTTAACATTTGAGTCTCATTACTAACTAGTATGACTCTGTTCTGAAAACCAAATGTGCAGTCTGTGTGCGAGAAGTCCGGTCAGCCCGCTCCGCCGATGCCAGTGATTGCTCCTGGGAGCACGGTGAGTTTAGTTTGAATGGACATTAGTTGGTAGTCTCAACATTTGAGTGTCGTAATGCTAACGAGACATTGGAAATGATCTTTGTTGCAGCTTAACTCCAGAAACGCATCGCACGATCCTTCTCCAGGTAGCGGCACTAGCCACCCCGGTCCTACACCTCCCTGATCACGGTAAGTTTCTCTAGTGTTTTGCTTAACAAATGCATAAAGACCTAGACTTAGCTTTATTTCCTCCAATATGCTTACCATAATGACCTAGAGTTAGCTTATTTTCCTCCAAAATGACCCATTTTACCTAGGTTAGCTTATAAATGATGCAGTTCATCCAAGTTAGCTCAAAAATGACCCATTTCACCTATATTAGCTCCTAAATGATCCATTTTACCTACGTTAGCTTTAAAATGGCCCATTTCACCTACGTTAACTCCAAAATGACCCATCTTACCTAGGTTATCTCATAAACGATCCATTTCAACTAATTTAGCTCATAAACGATCCATTTGACCTAAGTGAGCAAAAAAACGATCCATTTCACCTAAATTAGCTCTTAAATGATCCATTTCACCTAAGTTAGCTAAAAAACGATCCATTTCAACTAAATTAGCTAAAAATGATCCATTTCAACAAAGTTAGCTCATAAACGATCCATTTCAACTAAGTTAGCTCAAAAACGATCCTTTTGACCTAAGTGAGCTAAAAAACGACCCATTTCACCTTAGTTACCTCAAAAACGATCCATTTCAACTAAGTTAGCTCAAAAACGATCCATTTCAACTAGGTTAGCTCCAAAATGACCCATTTCACCTTACTTAGCTCAAAAACGATGCCCTTCACCTTAGTTAGCTCATAAACGACCCATTTCAACTAAGTTAGCTCATAAATGATCCATTTCAACTAAGTTAGCTCATAAACAACCCATTTCAACTTAGTTAGCTCATATATGATCCATTTCACCTAAGTTAGCTCATAAATGACATATACTTCTTGTTCTAGTCTTCTTCTTGTTCTAGTCTTCTTCTTGTTCTAGTCACCTATTTCTAACTTTCTTATTTACCATTTTGCAGATTTCATTCACTTGATGGAAGCTAGCTTGCTATGATGGAGTGCTTGCTTTTCCTTTGATGAAACTTTGCATTGTATCTAGCTTGCTATCTTCATGACACTTTGCATTGTAATATATATATGGATGGAACAATGTGTATGGATGGAACTTCCTTATGTCTGAACAATGTGTATGGATGAAACTGATGTGATATGTGATATGAAACTTATGTGCTAGATATGTGTTGGATATGTGCTGGATATGAAACTTATATATGTGATATGTGCTGCAAATTGTGGGATTTAATAAAAAACAGAAAAAACAGACAATATGCAGGCTCTTTGCCGTCTGCCACCGACGGCAAAGAGCTCTTTGCCGTCCGCCGCGGACGGCAAAGAAGCCACGTGGCAGCCAACTCTGCTTCCTGGGAGCTGACCCATTTGGTCAGTTTGCCTACAGTGGCAGACGGCAAAGACTTTGCCGTCCGTGGCGGACGGCAAAGAACCTGCAGTTTGCCTACAGTGGCAGACGGCAAAGAACCTGGCATCTAGTGACGTGTAGATGACATCATAAGGCGGACGGCAAAGACCAAAGGCTCTTTGCCGTCCGCGGCGGACGGCAAAGGTCTACCGCTAGCCACTTAACGGACTAACAGCGCAAATATTGCCGTCCGCCCTCTTTGCCGTCCGCCGCAGACGGCAAAGAGCCTTTGCCGTCCGCCGCCAGGAAGCAGACGGCAAAGAAGCTGTTTACCGTAGCCTTCTTTGCCAGAGCCTTTTGCCGTCCGCGGCTGACGGCAAAGGTCTTTCCCGTCCGCCTTTCGAGCCTTTGCCGTCCGCCATGGCAGACGGCAAAGTAGCTGTTTCCTGTAGTGCATCCTATTTCTTCTAACTACCTTTTTCTTTCTTATGTTCCCTCCACAGGTGACTCAGGGGTTGGTTATCTCACGGACTCTATCGGAGTTCAGAGTTTGTACATTTATCCAAGGGCCATTCCCGTCAAAGGAGTCCCTTAACCGAGGATAGGCGACGCAGACGTGCGACAGGAGGTCCAAAATAACTTTTTGTAGACCGCACTCTATATTTCAAGCCTGTAAGGTGCCCTTTTTCCTCAGCCTTCGACCCTGGCATGTCAAATAACCGGGGTCATGGCGTTTTTATCTGTAACATAACGATCGGCATATCACTCAGGTCCCGACGAACATAATTGGTATTTAGCATTCGCCTTTTTCTAACGAACTGAATTTTGCTTTTTTGGATGTTTTCACACCTCAGCATGACTTGCCAGGGGCTCGGGATGAAAAAAAATGAGTTGCCAACAAAGTCCGAACAGTTCTATAGCGTACCTCGGCGTCGCGAGTTTGGCCTTATATGCATCAGCTCCGAATCATGTCTTGGGTCAATAGTTGGGTTGCCCGGCTCCTGTGCTTGCTACCTTACGTTCCGCTCTATCGGCTAAGGTAGTAAAGGGAGAACTACTGCGATTGTCCTTCTGATTCATCTGGTCAAGCACCTCAGTAGAGAAAGCCGAAAACTGACTGTCATGATGCGGCGAGAGCTGGTCAACCACTCGATGACTTATCGGGATCTGTCGCGATTCCCTCCATATTATACGAAGGACCTTTTCTTCAGGTCACATATGCAACGCACAATATTGGAATAAGCCGCCTGCATACCAGGGGCTATATCGTAGACCCACCATAGAACTCCTATGGCTAAGTGAAAGTGTTAACGCCCTAGATTTCCTAGTTTGCCACATTGACACCTCCTTAATGGACCAAGACGTTGGGTCAAGAGTGATCAAATGCTTTTCCGAACACCCCCGTATTTTTTACGAGGGGGCTGAAGCCGACGACTGGAAAACTTTCAGATTATACAAAAACGGCCGCACATGAGCAATAAAAGTTTTTAGGCAAAACTAAAAAACTAGCCTTATTATAATATTCTCTTTTACAATTTTCATACAATTCACTCGAAAATTACATCTTTCGAGCATTGGCCCTCTATTAAGCGGGAACCCTCTAAGACATCCTCGAAATAGTGCTCTGGCGCGTGACGATCCTTGCCCTTGGGTGGACTCTTCGCTGCAACATCTGTGGCCTTCATCTTCGCCCAGTATGTCTTGACACGGGCAAAGGCCATCCGTCCACCTTCAATGCACGTCCATCGCTTCACAGCATCGATACGCGGCACCGCGTCAGCAAGTCACTGCACCAAACCAAAACAACTATCCGGAACTGGCTAGGTTGGCCACAGCCGGACCACGACGTCCTTCATGGCAGCACCGGACATCCTGTGAAGCTCGGCCCATTGGGTCATCTGTTCGTTTAGCAATAGCGGGCGCTTTGATGCACCGAATTGTGACCAGAAAAGCTTCTCTGTTGCATATCCTTCTTGCGCTTGGTAAAACTGCACCGCATCGGCTGCACTCTTCGGCAAGTCCAATAACACGTCTGGAGAACTCCACACTTGGTTAAGCGGGGTATAATTCGGATTGCCGAATTTAGTTTGCAATAAAAACGGCTTACCAGCCGCGATCTCCCCAGCTTGTCGGATCTCCTCCCGAGCCGCTCTAGACTCGGACCGCACTTCTTTTGCCTCTCGTAAGACCTTATCAAGATCAGCCGCTTTTGCTTTATTATCCTTCTCGAGGAACTCGCAGCGGCTAGCGGCACCTTCGAGCTCACGCGTCATCCTGGATATTTTCTCCTTGTCCTGACGCCGAGCAGCCTGTTCGGCCTTCAATTCGGCCGATGCCTTTTCGGCAGCCGCATTACTAAATCGGGCCTGCTCCTTGACTCGGAATAGCTCCGCCCGAAGAATCTCAACTGCGGTAGCACCATCTAAAGTTATGCATATTTTAGCATACACTCCTTCACGTCCCGCTTATATTACAAGCAAATGCATATAATAACTGCCTCAAATACATACCTTGTGACTCGTCAAGACGCTTGTGGATAAGCGTAATGTCCTCACTCGCCACATCAAGCTTCCGCTGAAGCTCGGCGACTTCTGTAGTCCGGGCGGTCACTGAGGGGGAAATTGCATGTGTTCCAATTCAATCACGTCATTATCTGAGCATATTTCTTTTTGATCCTCTCATCGCCTCCCTTGGGAAGCCAATCCGAGTCTCAGGGGCTACTACCTATATACAGGTGCATTTTGCGAATAAAACACAGTTGAAAATATTACATCACAAACCTCGAAGCCTCTTAGCAGGCTCGTGAAGGCTTCATGCAATCCGCTCTTCGCGGACAGAACCTTCTCAACAATCGTACCCATCAAGGTATGGTGTTCCTCTGACACGGATGCTTGTTGCAGCATGTTCGTCAATATATCCGGAGCTTCCGGATCCTTGGAAGCCGCCGTTGGAGTACGGCCTCCTTGTGAAGGAGCCCGTTCGCTCGTCCCTACAATCATCTCCGGCTGTAAACCGGATAGTCCGGGGCCTTCATTGTTGGCCCCCGGACCCTGGGCGACTGGGGTATCACCTCTGGGTGATGTCTTCTTCATCCCCCGCACTGCTTGCTAATCGGGAAAGACCCTCCGGGATGACACTTCACAGTCGTCCGCCTTATTGGGCGAGGAAATTGGTGGAGGTGTTTCCCTCTCCATCATCTCCGGAAGAAGGTCACCCGAGGAGGAGGATTGTTGAAGAGGACGGTGTGCCGGACTGCAAAATATATACTCCCAATGTTACCTTGGTAACGGGAGAGGAATGAGATATGTTTAAGAACTCCCTTGTTCAACTTACGATTTGGCCAGAGGCTTATCCTCACTATGGAACTGTGCGACAACATCGTCTTCCAAGCCTGGGCCGCCTGACGATGGCATCTTGCCTCGCTTGGGGGCATTTTCCTCCCAATCTTCGGAGGCTGTGACGCCCGGATAATCAGGCTACAGTAATCTCACGTTAACGATGCCACGTCACCTCACTTACTGTTGATAAACTCTCGATAGTTCAAAACCGATTCAGAATTCAAATTTAAAATAAAGTCAAACTAGTAAGGTTTTCAAATGTCAAAACTAAAAAGTACAAACGGTGACAAATAATGCATAGGTAATTAAGGTGAAGAAACCACACTTTTATAAAATGTTTGAATGCTCTAAAATGATTTAAGCAGTAGCTCAAACAACTAGATAAATGCCTTTTGTATTTTATAAAATACTAAACTATTTTATTTGGGGGTTAAACCTTTTTGTGACCGAGGTATGATTAGTAATACTAATTTAGGTGCAACTTTTATGTTTTATAAAACTAAAATAATATAAACTTGTAGAAAGAAAAATAAGAAAAGAAAAGCAGACAAAATAAATAAATCAGGGGAAAACCCCTAGGCCAACTGGGCCAAACGGCCCAGCCGGCCAGCCCACTGGCCCATCTGGGCCCCTCACTCCCTTAACCCTCCACACCCCACCGAACCCTAGGCACCGACACCCCAATTCCCCCCCACTCGCGCCCCCACTCTCCCTCTCCCCCGATCCAATCGGGATCGGGCTTGAGCGCCTCCGTCACCTTGCCCCGACGCCGCCGGGATTGAACCCGTCTTCGTCGGACCGCCCCGGCGCCGCCCCGTCAATGACAGGTGGGCCCCGCACGTCAGTTTGACCCAGTCAACGCCCTGTTGACTGCTGATGTCATGATGACGTCAGCAGGCACTATTCTGGATAATGTGGAATTAAATAAATTAAATAAATTCTAAAATGATTTAAAACTTTAGAAAATCATATAAAATAAACCGTAGCTCAGATGAAAACACTTTCTACATGAAAGTTGCTCAGAACGACGAGACGAATCCGAATACGTAGTCCGTTCGTCCGCCAAACGTCCCTAGCATAGCAAACTTGCAACTTTCCCCCTCCGTTTCATCTGTCCAAAAAATGCAAACTTCGGGAAAACTTTCCCGGATGTTTCCCCCTTTTGCCGATATCACCTACTATCGCGTTAGGGCACACCTAGCACCGCGTATTGTCATGTTACGCTTTGTGTTGCTTTGATTGCTCTATTATTTATTGTGTTCCCCTTCCATTACTTCTTTCCGGTAGAACCCGAGACTACCGGCGACCCTAGTTCGACTACGAAGTTGACGACCCCTACTTGCAAGAGTAACCAGGCAAGCCCCCCCCCCCCTTGATCACCAGATATCGCCTATTCTTCTCTATACTGCTTGCATTAGAGTAGTGTAGCGTGTTACTACTTTCGGTTAATCCTATTCTGATGCATAGCCTATCATTGTTGCTACAGTTGTTACCCTTACCTGCTATCCTTCTGCTTAGTATAGGATGCTAGTTTTCCATCAGTGGCCCTACACTCTTGTCCGTCTGCCATGCTATACTACTGGGCCGTGATCACTTCGGGAGGTGATCACGGGTATATACTATATACTTTATATACATGACACATGTGGTGACTAAAGTCGGGTCGGCTCGTTGAGTACCCGCAAGTGATTCTGATGAGGGGGCTGAAAGGACAGGTGGCTCCACCCCGGTAGAGGTGGGCCTGGGTTCCTGACGGCCCCCGACTGTTAATTTATGGCGGAGCGACAGGGCAGGTTGAGACCACCTAGGAGAGAGGTGGGCCTGGCCCTGGTCGGCATTCGCGGATAAATAACACGCTTAACGAGTTCTGGGTATTTGATCTGAGTCTGGCCATTTGGTCTATACGCACTAACCATCTACGCGGGAGTAGTTATGGGTATCCCGGCGTCGTGGTATCAGCCAAAGCCTTCGTGACGTCAGCGACTGAGTGGCGCGCGCCGGATTGGACTGGAATGCCACTAGGCTAGGTCTGCTTCCGGCCGCGTACGCAACGTGCAGCTGTGCATAGGGCGATGGGCCCAGACCCCTGCGCGCATAGGGTTAGACCGGCGTGCTGACCTCTCTGTTGTGCTTAGGTGGGGCTGCGACGTGTTGATCTTACGAGGCCGGGCATGACCCAGGAAAGTGTGTCCGGCCAAATGGGATCGAGGGTGTTGGGTTATGTGGTGCACCCCTGCAGGGAAGTTTATCTATTCGAATAGTCGTGTCCCTCGGTAAAAGGACGACCCGGAGTTGTACCTTGACCTTACGACAACTAGAACTGGATACTTAATAAAACACACCCTTCCAAGTGCCAGATATAACCCGGTGATCGCTCTCTAACAGGGCGACGAGGAGGGGATCGCTGGGTAGGTTTATGCTATACGATGCTACTTGGTGAACTTACCATCTACTCTCTTCTACATGCTGCAAGATGGAGGTGGCCAGAAGCGTAGTCTTCGACAGGACTAGCTATCCCCCCTTATTCTGGCATTCTGCAGTTCAGTCCACCGATATGGTCCTTTACACATATACCCATGCATATGTAGTGTAGCTCCTTGCTTGCGAGTACTTTGGATGAGTACTCACGGTTGCTTTTCTCCCTCTTTCCCCTTTCTATACCGGATTGTCGCAACCAGATGCTGGAGTCCAGGAGCTAGAGATCCCGAGGATGATTCTACATGGAGTTCGGCTTCGAGGAGTAGTTAGGAGGTCCCAGGCAGGAGGCCTTGCCTTTTCGATCGTTGCTACTTTTGTGCTAGCCTTCTTAAGGCAAACTTGTTTAACTTGTGTCTGTACTCAGATATTGTTGCTTCCGCTGACTCGTCTATGATCGAGCACTTGTATTCGAGCCCTCGAGGCCCCTGGCTTGTATTATGATGCTTGTATGACTTATTTATGTTTTAGAGTTGTGTTGTCATATCTTCCCGTGAGTCCCTGATCTTGATCGTACACATTTGCGTGCATGATTAGTGTACGGTCAAATCGGGGGCATCACAAGTTGGTATCAGAGCCAACTGCCTGTAGGAATCCCCCTTTCCAACTCCTTGGCCGAAGTTGAGTCTAGCCTTTACAAAACTTTTACTAACATGGCTGTGTGGCTTACGGGCCCACGTCGCCATTGGGTGGTATTAGGATCTTTTACTCCTTGTCTATACTCTAGGACTCTGAACTCTCTCCTATTCGGGTTAAATGAATTTTGCTAAATCTAACATTAGGATCTCGTTATCACTTTCATCCGGAGAGCCCCTTATTATAGATGATCGTCTGCTGCACCAGAAGGATCCGAAGATACTCTCCGATGTTCTCTTGAGACATTATGGTGTCGCTTTTGCAATTCCCTACCATCGATAAACCCCTGTGGATAACCACGTATACTCGCCATTCATACAATGCTTCCCAGTTGATCTTGTTATTACAAGATACCCCGAAATTCTCTTTGCTGCTCCGAGAATCCTTTGAGCTTACTGCCTTGCTATTCTTTGTCACCTGAATACCCCTACGAATAATTTCTCGCACTTATCGAGTATCCGCTCATCCCCAAATGATTCATGTATTTCACAAAGTCTTCGAAATACCATTCGATCTTCCGAAAATCCTCAGCAGCCTGTTGCTCTTGAAATTCTTGCTTACTAGCATTATGATTAATCCCATAAGTCTCGAAATCTTATTGGCACCCTTTGTCATTATCTTTTGGAGTCCATTGATTCAATATGTTGCGAATGCTCGCAATCCTCAATCAGATCCTAGAATTCATCCTTCCGGCTCAGACATCTTTAACATGAGCTGGATCTCGACCAATCAAATCGTCATCGATTGTACCCCTAAGGCTATTCAACTTATCCATCCCTAATCAGAGCATTGCTTCTGATCCCTTGTCTTGGAATTCATAATTCCTTTGCATTTGAGCTTGTGAGTTAGTCAGTTGTTTCTATAGTCTGATCTCCTTGCATTCTTCTTCCTCTGATTGAGTACTGATGCTCACATCAGATCCCTTGTGGACCACTAGACCCTTTTGTCGGATTTTATCCGACAATGTCCTCCATATTAAATAAGCTGGTGAGCTTTTCCTCGGATACATAATGCCTTCGGTAAATTGTATCCTCTGCTTTGTCAACCATGCTCTACTTTTGAGCTTGTGTTAATTACTCCTGAGGTTTGTAGTATATCTTTCTATGATGCCCCGATGGGTTGAACCTATGCCTTCCTTAATCTGTGTGAACCCGAAAGATTTCGCGGGACATACTTATCTGGTATTGCACCAGGTAAAACTTTCGACAACTAATGTCATTATCAAAATACGAGAGGCGAATGGAAGGTTATGCATTGAAGAAGTGGGAGTCGACCTTGAACCTTTGTGTTCATGCACATGGACACGATGTAGATCCTATCATGGAAGCTTCTCTTATAATAATTACCCCCTTGTAATAAGTTCATCTGGTATCCGTGGACGTGGTTCCGACCATGTTTCTCCTTGATTCCGTTTCTCGTGCAAGTTTAAGCACTTGACTCCTGTAGAGCAATACCCAATCCAACCTCTATTTTAATCTGTCGTCGAGTATTACCCCCCCCCCCTGGTATCTCGAGATTATCACGGAACTGCATAACTTCTTATGAGTTCTCCATCAAGTATTACGTTCTCATTGAATCCAATTGTTCACGGGCTCCGAGTTATTAAACACTCAAGGACATCGATAACTGAATCGAGTCCGCATCACGATTACACAACTCTTAGCAATCTCCTTTGCTTACGAGTTCGTACTCGATCACGTCATCCCTAGCCTGCTCGGCTATGTCATTATCGTGCCGATTTTAACTGTGCTACCTGGTCTTTATTCCCGGAGCACCAGTTTCGACGCTGAGCTAAGCTTACGTCGATTTTCCTCGTCATATCATTTCGCCTTGAACAGCAAGCTTGATTTCGAGTTTGAGTCGTACCCCTGGTTCCAATAACTTTTCGCTTCATCATTCCTTTGACTTGATGTCATCGCCGATCGATTACCTCTTCATAAATTCTCGCAACAAATGTGTCGTGAACATCATCAATATTCTGAGCTCTTCCAAGATATCTATCGAATTCTGGATGAGAAATACCATCCTTGCCCCTCGACGAATTGTGTTATCATCGACAACATTCTTACCTCCCCCCAACACAAACTTGTTCATATTTTGTGTGTATCTGGATTTCCCCTGCTATCCAACTTATGTTATGTTCTACCGTGGAGTATTACCATCTTTGATGTCAATAATGTCGTGGACATTACTCCACCTCTTAAGAATTCTTGGTACAGTGATACTTCTCACCATCTCCATTCTTTCTTGGTCCCCGTGTAGTTTCTAAACGAAATACCGACAAATGGTCTGTGATGTGTAAATTCTAAACTTCTAGCAACCCTATTGCTTTGAAGTTATTGGGCTATAGTTTCATTCTACGTCTATGGCTTAATGAATCATCATTCGAACATTGATTGTGCTACCTAGCCCATATTTCGGGTGCACATTTCAACCAATGTTTAACTGTGTATGTTTTCCTCGAGCATACATCATTAAGTCATTCGATCTAGCTAATGTTATCTCCTTGTTCACATAGTTGTGGAAATCCATCTTTTGGAAGTCTCAATGGATTGTCGCTGAGTCAATCAGTCACCTCCTCACCTCTCCTTCGTTTAATGATGAACTCTTGTTTCGGAACTTGCTTTCATGGTTCATTTCCCGAGAATCTTACATTGTCATCCCATCAATTTGTGTTGCACCTTTCTTCTCAGACATCCTAAGTCTGAGGTAACCTGACACCAATCTGATCTGAATCTTGGTCAGAAATGATGGTTGGAACGTAATTCCAAGAGTTGTAACATTAGTCTTTTTATAACTTGGTAAGATGATGTCATGCCTAGCACACATGGCCGGATGACCTATTGATATAGTATCCTCCTTACCAAGGTTAGCCATTCTTCCATGAGGAAATTGTAAGACTTATTCCATAAGTTGTTCCTGATGGATCCTTTGTGAATCCATGGCCTGATCTTACCTATTGACCATGTCAATGCTATCTCGAAGCATGTCTATGGTACTCTGATTTTCAACAGGAACATTTGAAGCCCAAAGCTAATTGTTTCCTACTCAATTATCCAAACACCGTTGTATGGGTAATGTCATGAAATTTCCTTCCCCTTACCTAAAGAGTTTTCTACGTTATATCCCGTCATGGATATCATGCTCTGCTTACCCTTGGGAAGAATATACCCTTGAAATATGTGTTTTAACACATTTTCCTTTCCATTCTTCTGTTTAATCTGATAATCATATTTTCCTTTCCATTGTTTGGTTTAACCTTTCTGGTGATCTATATGATCTAAGCAGTAATATCCTCCTGCTTATGTAAACACCTTGGTGTACAACTCTGTCAGTAAGACCCTGTTAATATTGTTGGTGACATTTCGGTAACCCCCGATGGACGAGAACTTTGCCTATTGGTCCGCCTCGTTTCAACGAGAAGGAAAATGGTTCTCTTCGTCCCTCGCCCTTGATACCGATGTGGTTGTTGACATAACCGACAGACTAACCTCTGACATGCCTTGCTTACATGACTGTGCAAGATGTCAACACCCTTCCTACTTTTAACCCACATGGTGGGCCCATAACCCACAGTGCCACGGGATCGAAACCTGACTCTCCGATACACCCCCGTTTCCAAGGTTATTCCTCATGCTTGGCTTCGTGTGTAATTCGCGAGCCACCTTCCTAGTGATCTATTCTGGTATCAGACATAATACTTATTCTCGTTACTCTGTACCCCTTTCACACATTGTGTCAGTGATCGAACGATTTTCTACCCGTTTGAAACTTCTTATTGTACCATATTACTTTGCTCTCAACATGTTTTATTCGTTCAACTTGAGAGATACTTATATGATCATTCGTGGGGTAACCCCCGATGATTACCCCTGGTAGCTTTCTATCGTTGTCAAGCTGCCCCTTTCCTAGTCGTAAGTACGATGGAGCTCCCGAAGGAAGGACACCGACTTCGTCATGATGACCTGAAGCAGAGAAATGAAGACATCAACGTAATGGATCGACCTCTTCGAGAAGAGCAACAAAGACCGAGAAGATCCGTTAGAATTTCACTACCACAAATTTCCCCCTTACACCACCTCTTAAATCTCGGGATGAGATTTCTTGTAGTGGAGGAGAATTGTGACGCCCGGATAATCAGGCTACAGTAATCCCACGTTAACGATGCCACGTCACCTCGCTTACTGTTGATAAACTCTTGATAGTTCAAAACCGATTCAGAATTCAAATTTAAAATAAAGTCAAACTAGTAAGGTTTTCAAATGTCAAAACTAAAAAGTACAAACGGTGACAAATAATGCATAGGTAATTAAGGTGAAGAAACCACACTTTTATAAAATGTTTGAATGCTCTAAAATGATTTAAGCAGTAGCTCAAACAACTAGATAAATGCCTTTTGTATTTTATAAAATACTAAACTATTTTATTTGGGGGTTAAACCTTTTTGTGACCAAGGTATGATTAGTAATACTAATTTAGGTGCAACTTTTATGTTTTATAAAACTAAAATAATATAAACTTGTAGAAAGAAAAATAAGAAAAGAAAAGCAGACAAAATAAATAAATCAGGGGAAAACCCCCAGGCCAACTAGGCCAAACGGCCCAGCCGGCCAGCCCACTGGCCCATCTGGGCCCCTCACTCCCTTAACCCTCCACTCCCCACCGAACCCTAGGCACCGACACCCCACTCCCCCCCCCACTCGCGCCCCCACTCTCCCTCTCCCCCGATCCAATCGGGATCGGGCTTGAACGCCTCCGTCACCTTGCCCCGACGCCGCCGGGATTGAACCCGTCTTCGCCGGACCGCCCCGGCGCCGCCCCATCGTTTCTTCCCCGCCGGCCTCCTCG
>NC_057802.1:563008362-563018018 GCF_018294505.1 Triticum aestivum
ACGGCTCCGGTCCGCTCCGCCCCATCGCCCTGTTCCGGCCGGCGCTCGTGCGGCCCCTGGCCGCTGGCGCCCGCGCCCGGCTCTGCAGCGTCACCTCGGCGGGTTACGCCCGCACCCTGGGGCTCCGCCCCGTTTCACCAGCGCCCCTGCGCCCCCTGATGTCCCATTCGGGTGCACGGGCGCCCACGCCCACACCCCGCGCCCGTTAACCCTGATGGCCCCATGGGCCTATGACAAGTGGGCCTAGCCCCTGAACAAAAAAATATATAAATAAAATATAAATATAAATAATAAAAAAATATATATTAAAAATAATTAATTAATTAAAGAATTAATTAACCTAATTAATTTTTGATTAATTAAACTAATCTAATAACTAAACTAATTAAATTATTAGTTCATTAATTAATCAGTCAATGACAGGTGGGCCCCGCATGTCAGTTTGACCCAGTCAACGCCCTGTTGACTGCTGACATCATGATGACGTCAGTAGGCACTATTCTGGATAATGTTGAATTAAATAAATTAAATAAATTCTAAAATGATTTAAAATTTTAGAAAATCATATAAAATAAACCGTAGCTCAGATGAAAACACTTTCTACATGAAAGTTGCTCAGAACGACGAGACGAATCCGAATACGCAGTCCATTCGTCCGCCAGACGTCCCTAGCATAGCAAACTCGCAACTTTCCCCCTCCGTTTCATCTGTCCAAAAAATGCAAACTTCGGGAAAACTTTCCCGGATGTTTCCCCCTTTTGCCGATATCACCTACTACCGCGTTAGGGCACACCTAGCACCGCGTATTGTCATGTTACGCTTTGTGTTGCTTTGATTGCTCTGTTATTTATTGTGTTCCCCCTCCATTACTTCTTTACGGTAGACCCCGAGACTACCGGCGACCCCAGTTCGACTACGGAGTTGACGACCCCTACTTGCCAGAGCAACCAGGCAAGCCCCCCCTTGATCACCAGATATCGCCTATTCTTCTCTATACTGCTTGCATTAGAGTAGTGTAGCGTGTTACTACTTTCGGTTAATCCTATTCTGATGCATAGCCTATCATTGTTGCTACAGTTGTTACCCTTACCTGCTATCCTACTGCTTAGTATAGGATGCTAGTTTTCCATCAGTGGCCCTACACTCTTGTCCGTCTGCCATGCTATACTACTGGGCCGTTATCACTTCGGGAGGTGATCACGGGTATATACTATATACTTTATATACATGACACATGTGGTGACTAAAGTCGGGTCGGCTCGTTGAGTACCCGCAAGTGATTCTGATGAGGGGGCTGAAAGGACAGGTGGCTCCACCCCGGTAGAGGTGGGCCTGGGTTCCTGACGGCCCCCGACTGTTACTTTATGGCGGAGCGACAGGGCAGGTTGAGACCACCTAGGAGAGAGGTGGGCCTGGCCCTGGTCGGCGTTCGCGGATAAATAACACGCTTAACGAGTTCTGGGTATTTGATCTGAGTCTGGCCATTTGGTCTATACGCACTAACCATCTACGCGGGAGTAGTTATGGGTATCCCGGCGTCGTGGTATCAGCCGAAGCCTTCGTGACGTTAGCGACTGAGTGGCGCACGCCAGATTGGACTGGAACGCCACTAGGCTAGGTCTGCTTCCGACCGCGTACGCAACGTGCAGGTGTGCATAGGGCGATGGGCCCAGACCCCTGCGCGCATAGGGTTAGACCGGCGTGCTGACCTCTCTGTTGTGCTTAGGTGGGGCTGCGACGTGTTGATCTTACGAGGCCGGGCATGACCCAGGAAAGTGTGTCCGGCCAAATGGGATCGAGCGTGTTGGGTTATGTGGTGCACCCCTACAGGGAAGTTTATCTATTCGAATAGCCGTGTCCCTCGGTAAAAGGACGACCCGGAGTTGTACCTTGACCTTATGACAACTAGAACTGGATACTTAATAAAACACACCCTTCCAAGTGCCAGATATAACCCGGTGATCGCTCTCTAACAGGGCGACGAGGAGGGGATCGCCGGGTAGGTTTATGCTATACGATGCTACTTGGTGAACTTACCATCTACTCTCTTCTACATGCTGCAAGATGGAGGTGGCCAGAAGCGTAGTCTTCGACAGGACTAGCTATCCCCCCTTATTCTGGCATTCTGCAGTTCAGTCCACCGATATGGTCCTTTACACATATACCCATGCATATGTAGTGTAGCTCCTTGCTTGTGAGTACTTTGGATAAGTACTCACGGTTGCTTTTCTCCCTCTTTCCCCTTTCTATACCGGATTGTCGCAACCAGATGCTGGAGTCCAGGAGCTAGAGATCCCGAGGATGATTCTACATGGAGTTCGTCTTTGAGGAGTAGTTAGGAGGTCCCAGGCAGGAGGCCTTGCCTTTTCGATCATTGCTACTTTTGTGCTAGCCTTCTTAAGGCAAACTTGTTTAACTTGTGTCTGTACTCAGATATTGTTGCTTCCGCTGACTCGTCTATGATCGAGCACTTGTATTCGAGCCCTCGAGGCCCCTGGCTTGTATTGTGATGCTTGTATGACTTATTTATGTTTTAGAGTTGTGTTGTCATATCTTCCCGTGAGTCCCTGATCTTGATCGTACACATTTGCGTGCATGATTAGTGTACGGTCAAATCGGGGGCGTCACAGAGGTGCCCCTTTTCTTACTCTGGGGAGAAAGTACCTTGACTTCCCCTTCACTTTTGTCTTTCGACGATGGAATTTTGATTCCCCCGGACGCAGTGCCTGATATACCTTCAGGGTGGAACCTGCCTTTTTCCTTTCCGCTTTCCGCCTCGTCCTCCTCCGCAGGCATCTGGAATGGTGCCGGGGCGAGCATCCTTATTAGTAGGGTGTCCGCTGAGTCTTCGGGGAGGGGGCCGAGCACCTGATTCGCTCCGCTTTCTTTATCCATCCCTGGGAATAGCCAGTATGCTCAGTAACATATCACAGTGTACTCAAAGTGTTCGGAGTTAAGCGCTTACCGGGGTGTCCGGATGGTTGCAATCGAGGCCGACATCCTCGGTGGTATGCGGCCATTTTTTTCGTTTCCCGAAAAACAGTTTCCACATCCCTTTGTGCATAGTGCCAAAGAAGTGTTGAAGGGTTCGCGCTCCTTCCGGATTAAACTCCCATAGGTGGAGAGGCCATCGTTGGCACGGTAGAGTCCGACGAACTAGCATTACTTGAACCACATTGATAAGATCGATGTCCTTCTCGAAGAGGCATCGGATGCGGCTCTGCAGAGTCCGCACTTCATCAATTGATCCCCAGTCTAGCCCCGTATTGATCCACGACGCGAGCTGAGTTGGAGGGCTAGATCGAAATGCTGGAGCAGCGGCCCACTTGGAACTACGGGGCTCGGTGATATAGAACCACTCCTGCTGCCATAAATTTGAAGATTCTGTGAAGGATCCTTTTAGCCAAGGAGCGTTGATAAGTTTGCTCACGGTGGCACCACCACACTCCGCCTGTCTCCCCTCGATCACCTACGGCTTCACATTGAAGGTTTTCAGCCATAAGCCGAAGTGTGGAGGGATTCGGAGGAAAGCTTCGCACGTGATGATAAATGCCGATATAAGAAGGAACGAGTTCGGGGCCAGATCATGAAAATCTAGCCCGTAATAGAACATGAGCCCACGAACAAAGGGATTGAGAGCAAACCCTAAACCTCGAAGGAAGTGTGAGATAAACACGACCCTCTCGCCGGATCTAGGGGTGGGGATAACCTGCCCCTCAGCAGGGAGCCAGTGGAGGATTTCCGCAGTCAAATATCTTGTCGCGCGGAGTTTCGCGATATCTTCCTCTGTAACAGAAGAAGCCACCCACCGGCCTTGAAGGCTGGAGTCGGACATGCTCGAGGTTCGTGGTGATTGAAACCCGGGTTTTAGAGCTCGAGGTGGGGAAAGCTAAAGAAGGAGCAAGCGCAGAGGAGAAGGGCGGGTCTGTAACCCTCTATAAAGCCTGTGAATATCGAAACGTCTCCTCTCGGGCCTTGAAACATGCCTATTCCCCAGGAATCATACCAAAGAGACGGTTGGATTACCCACGACCGTGTTGATAAGAATCCTGTAATAAGGGGACACGATCTCTGCTGTGACAAGACGTGCCAATAGAGGCCACGCCTCGAAACGTGGAACGGCGGGACAAGAAACGGTTCGAAATAAAGACCAGGCCAGCATGATGTCATGTTGCAAAAAGTTGTCAGCAGATTGTACTCTGAAATACTATACTCTCTACGGCTGCGTGTGTTACAGGTCCAGACATGTTCAATATGTCCGAAGACTATCTTGGAGTTCGGGAGGAGGAACCTGCCTTGCTATGCCGAAGACAGATCTACGCGCCGGATACCTTGTCATTGAAGCCAGGTTCAAGGGCTACTGAGGGAGTCCTGGACTAAGGGGTCCTCGGGCATCCGGCCTGTTAGCCATGGGTCGGACTGATGGGCTGTGAAGATACGAAGTCCGAAGACTATTCCCGTGTCCGGATTGGACTCACCTTGGCGTGGAAGGCAAGCTTGGCGATCAAATATGTACATTCCTTTCTCTGTAACCGACTTTGTGTAACCCTAGATCCCTCCGGTGTCTATATAAACCGGAGGGTTAGGTCTATAGGACCGAATACTCATTACCATAGTCATACAAGCTAGACCTCTAGGGTTTAGCCATTACGATCTCGTGGTATATCAACTCTTGTAATACTCATATTCATCAAGATCAATGAAGCAGGAAGTAGGGTATTACCTCCATAGAGAGGGCCCGAACCTGGGTAAACATCGTGTCCCCTGTCTCCTGTTACCATCGACCTTAGACGCACAGTTCGGGACCCCCTACCCGAGATCCGCCGGTTTTGACACCGACATTGTTGTAGGGTGTTGCAGTACGTTCATGATTCGCTTATGGTGGGTTGCGAGAGTGACAGAAGCTTAAACCCGAGTAGGTGGGTTGCTACGTATGGGAGTAAAGAGGACTTGATACTTAATGCTATGGTTGGGTTTCACGACCTTAATGATCTTTAGTAGTTGCGGATGCTTGCTACGGGTCCAATCATAAGTGCATAAGATCCAAGTAGAGAAAGTATGTTAGCTCATGCCTCTCCCTCATATAAAATTGCAAGAATGATTACCATTACTTGTTATCGATTACCTAGGGACAAATGACTTTATTGTTGACAAAAGCTATCCACTTTTATTATCTGGCAATTTAATCATAGTTTTATTCTCGCAAAGTACTCGTAGTTTTATTCTCGCAAAATAGTTTTATACTTGCTTAGGTAAAGCAAACGTCAAGTGTGCTTAGAGTTAATCGGTGGTCGATAGAACTTGAGGGAATATTTGTTCTACCTTTAGCTCCTCGTTAGGTTCGGCACTCTTATTTATCGAAGAAGGCTACAAACGATCCCCTATACTTGTGGGTTATCAGATGTTCATTTTGAACTATCATATGCATGGCATGGATAAGAAGCTCACTGAATTGCATGGGATGCTTAAAGTGGCAGAGTAAGATATAAAGAAAGGCACGCATCAAGTGTTGATGGTGCAGAACTCGGCTAAGTTCAAGAAGAGTTGGTCTAAGAAGAAGGATAAGGCAAAGGGCACGAAGATGGTAACCTCCGTCGCTGCGCCGAAGTCTGGACCGGACTCAAAGACCATTTGCTATCATTGCAAGGAAACCGGTCACTGGAAGAGGAACTGTAGCAAGTGGCTTGCTAAGCATGGCAAGAAGGCCGGAAATGCTGCTTCAGGCAAAGGTACACTTGTTACATATGTTACAAACATTTACCTTGCTGACATACCTAGTAGCTCTTGGGTATTTGATACCAGATCGGTTGTTCATATTTGCAACTCGATGCAGGGGCTGGTAAGAACTAGGCGTGTGGCACAAGGGGAGATTGACATCAGGGTCGACAACAAAGAAAGAGTTGCTGCGTTGGAGGTCGGCACGATGCAGCTCCAGCTTCCTTCTAGATTTATTTTGGAATTGAATAATTATTATTACATTCCTGCACTTAGTCGAAACATTATTTCTGCCTCATGCTTGATGAGTCAGGGTTATGATTCAGTTTAAATGACAATGGTTGTTCGTTTTATTTGAATGGTCTATTCCACGGCTATGCACCCATTGTTGATGGGCTATTTATATTGAATCTGGAACAGGAACCGGTCTAGAACGTGACTGTCAAGAGGCACAAGCCTAATGAGATAAATCCGACATACTTCTGGCATTGCCGACTTGGACACATTAGTCTGAAACGCATGAAGAAGCTCCATGATGATGGGCTCCTAACTTCGTCCGACTTTGGGTCGTTCGACACATGCGAATCAAGCTTGCTCGGCAAGATGACTAAGTCTCCTTTCGCAAAGGGTTGTGAGAGGGCGTCCGAGCTATTGGAACTGATACACAGTGATGTGTGTGGTCCAATGAGCACAACTGCCAGAGGTGGCTATCAGTACTTCATGACTTTTACCGATGACTTGAGTAGATATGGATATATCTATTTGATGAGGCACAAGTCAGAAACTTTTGAAAAGTTCAAAGAGTTTCAGAACGAGGTTGAGAATCAGCTCAGCAAGACTATAAAGCTTCTACGATCTGATCGTGGAGGTGAGTACATTAGCCAGGAGTTTGATGATCATCTGAAAAGCCGAGGTATAGTACCTCAGCTCACACCTCCGGGTACGCCACAAAGAAACGACGGGTCGGAATGGAGGAATAGGACCTTGTTGGACATGGTCCGTTCTATGATGAGCAAATCGGATTTACCCTTGTCATTCTAGGGATACGCTCTAGAAACTGCAGCTTTCACACTTAACAGGGTACCATCAAACTCCGTAGACAAGACACCGCATGAGATGTGGACTGGGAAGAGTCCCAGTTTGTCTTTTCTAAAGATTTTGGGTTGTGAAGCATTTGACAAGCGACTTATGTCAGACAAGCTTACACCTAAGTCGGATAAATGCATATTCGTGGGATATCCAAGGGAAACCTTGGGATATAACTTCTACAACCGTGAAGAGAACAAAGTGTTTGTTGCTCGGAACGGGGTTTTCCTTGAGAAAGAGTTTCTCAGTCGGGAGACCAGTGGGGGGACGGTCCGACTCAAAGAAATTCGAGGACCACTCGGGGACGGCTCGGCTGGTGATGAGATCATACCAGAGTCAGTCGGAGAACCCGTAGTGGAAGCGGCACCGGAACCACGGAGGTCGGAAAGATTGCGCAGAGTGCGTGATGTATTGTTGCTAGAAACCGACGAGTCGGCCACGTATGCGCAAGCGGTGGTGAGCCCAGATTCTGATGCATGGCTGGAAGCCATGATATCCGAGTTAAAGTCCATGGATGAGAATCAACTCCGGGACTTGGTTGATCCGCCACCTGGCATAACTGCCATTGGTTGCAAATGGGTCTTTAAGAAGCAAACCGATGTGGATGGAAATGTTCAGATCCACAAAGCTCGGCATGTCGCAAAAGGTTATGGACAAGTTCAAGGAATTGACTACGACAAGACTTACTCACCGGTAGCGATGCTAAAGTCGGTGAGGATCGTACTAGCTATAGCTGCATATTTCAATTACGAGATATGGCAGAGGGATGTCAAAACGGCTTTCTTTCATGGAAATTTAACCGAGGACAGGTATATGATACATCCCGAGGGTTTCGTCGATCCGACTAGCGTTGGTAGGGTATGCAAGCTCAACAGATCCATTTATGGGTTGAGGCAAGTATCTCGGAGTTGGAACATTCGTTTTGATGAGGTCGTCACTGGTCTCGGTTTCATCAAAAGCGAAGAGGACGCTTGTTTATACAAGAAGTTAAGTGGGAGCTCGATAGTGTTTTTGATCTTGTATGTGGATGACATATTGTTGATCGGGAATGATGTTTTTGATGCTGAACTCGGTCAAGGAGTCATTGAATGGCAAGTTTTCGATGAAGGGCCTTGGTGAGGCAGTGTATATTTTAGGCATTAAGATCTATAGAGATAGATCGAGGAGGTTGCTCGGCTTAAGCAATAGCATGTACATAGATAAATTGTTGAAGCAGTTCAACATGAGTGAGGCGAAGAAAGGGTTCTTGCCACTCTCACATGGTATAAGGCTAAGAGAGACTCAGAGTCTTTCGACATCTAATGAGCGAAGCAGGATGAGTAGGATTCCGTATGCCTCGGCAATCGAATCCATCATGTATGCCATGATATGTACAAGGCATGATGTTGCTTTAGCAATAATCCTAACAAGCAGATACCAGGCTAACCCCAGTGAGAGTCACTGGGCAGCGGTGAAGAATATTCTAAAGTACCTGAAAAGGACTATGGAAATGTTTCTAGTTTATGGGGGGTGAGGAAGAGCTCGCCGTAAGGGGTTATGCCGACGCTAGTTTCCAAACCGACAGAGATGATTGTCGATCACAGTCCGGATTCGTGTACGTCATGAATGGAGGGGTAGTGAGCTGGATGAGTTCCAAGCAAGATACGGTGGCCGATTCTACCACAGAAGCCGAATACATTGCGACTTGTGAAGCTGCAAAGGAAGGTGTTTGGATCCGGCATTTTCTGGATGATCTTGGTATTTTCTCAGCCTCGGTAAAACCGTTGGACCTTTATTGTGATAATTCTGGTGCCATCGCACAAGCCAAGGAGCCGAGGAATCACCACAAGGTTAGACACATAGATCGGAAATATCACCTGATACGAAAGATCGTATAGAATGGTGATGTAGAGTTATGCAAAATTCACACGGATGCAAATGTTGCAGATCCGTTGACTAAGCCGCTTCCACAACCCAAGCATGAGGGGCACGTTAGAGCTATGGGCATTCGATGTCTATTTGATTGACTCTAGTGCAAGTGGGAGACTGTTGGACATATGCCCTAGAGGCAATCATAGTCCTTGGACATTATTAATGATGTGTATCAGCAACTACGTGACTTGTTTGTGGGACTATGCATTGTATGATGACTGTCCAAAAAGGTCCCTAGTCAAAAGGGTTGTGTGGACACGCAGCCGACTAGACTAGCATATGACACGGTCGATGGCTTGGTATCACTAGCCATGGAGCATTGGATGCTAACCGGATAATATGGACTCGCACTACAAAAAAAAGACACATCCGTGACATTTTGGGCCGAACGAAATTTTTTTCTGTCATACATATGACACTTCTATGACGATAATTGTGACAAAACCCGGTATCATCATAGATGTGGTGGGCTCCTACTTCTATGACAAAAAATCATGACAGAAAATGGGCTTTTTGTCCTGGGCGGGCTGGAGACGCAGCTGCATGACATTCTTTGGGCCGTCCATGATGGAAAAAACCGTGGTAGAAGCGAGGGGGAGGAAAATTTCGGGGAGTTCCCGGTTACGGTGGGAGGTTGGGGGCCGAGCGATGCGCGTTTCTCTCGTACACGTACGCGCGTGTGTGCGAGGCGTTGGCTCTAACTGAACCTGAGCGAGGCGTTGGGCTCTAACTGAACCCGAGCGATTGCACTGCAGGCTACGCGTTACTGAACCCGAGCGATAGATCGATGGCTGTTAACTGAACCCGATCGAGCGATTCCTTCGCTACTGCTACTAACTGAAGCCGATCGATGTTGCCTCTGGGATGAACAGTGAGCGTTGCGGGGGGGGGGTTGGATGAACAGTGAGCGGTGGCGTTGCCTCTGGATGAACAGGACCCCGTGG
>NC_057802.1:563018735-563157617 GCF_018294505.1 Triticum aestivum
CCACACCCCTCCCGATCAACAGGACCCCCGTTTCGACCGTAGGAGGTCCGTTTCCTCTGTTTTGCGGTACGCCACACCCCTCCCGATCAACAGGACCCCGTTCCGAATGTAGGAGGTCCGTTTTCTCCGTTTTGCGGTACGCTAGGCCTCGTTTCCATCGCCTATTCCGTCCAAGCCCTCTCGATGAACACGACCACGCATTCCGTTTCGACCCAGCCGGTTGGCTCCCACGCGTTCCGTTGCCTCCCGATGAACACGACGCATTCTGTTGCCTCCCCATGAACACGACGCATTCCGTTGCCTCCCCATGAACACGACGCATTTCGCTGCCTCCCCATGAACACGACGACGACACTGTTTCTCCGTTCCGACCCAGCCATGTACATGAGCCCTGGCCGTACGTATGCGTGAGTAGGTGTTCGAGACCCCGCCCGTATGTACACATACGTCGCCGTATTTTCTTTCTTGCACCCTGGCCGCTGTACGTACGTGTACATGCTACGTGCGCACCTCTACTATGACACGTGCGCGCCTCTACATCGACCAGTATGTACGTACACGTTCGCGACCAGAATGACAACGCTACGTACGCTTTGACCAGGTGGGTCCCGACTGTCAGGCACTTCCTTGCCTGTGAAGATGTAGCTGGTGGGTCCCAGCAGTCATGGGGGCGAATCTTTTTTTTTGCCCGGACGCACTTCCTTGCGTGCGAAGATGTAGCCGGTGGGTCCCAGCAGTCAGGGGGCGAATGGTTTTTTTTTTGCTCGGACGCACTTCCTTGCGTGCGAAGGTGTAGCTGGTGGGTCCCAGCAGTTAGGGGGCGAATCGTTTTTTTTTGCCCGGACGCACTTCCTTGCATGCGAAGATGAAGCTGGTGGGTCCCAGCAGTTAGGGGGAAACTTTTTTTGCGAAATACAGTGGCCCGTCCGGTGGGTCCCAGCTGTCACGTGGAGGAATCATTATTTTCCGCGTAATAAGGAGGCACTTCCTTGCTGCGGCCGTGGACCCAGCTGTCAGCCTCTCCACGTATAGTCCACGTCCGATGGAAGTCGTTCCTTGACCATGTTGACCAGGCCGCGCCGAGAGCACCACGGCGGTGGACGACGGCGAGGCCTAGGAAGGGGACGACGCGGAGCCGGGGAAGACACGGCAGCGGAAGCCCGCGCGGAGAGGAGTACGCGGGTTCACTGGTTCGGCTGCGGTGTGAGGCTGCCGCCGCCGCAGGGCCTGGCCAGCGGTGGGAATAGTAGGGGCGGTGAGGCCTCCGCGGCAGCACAGCCGGCCACGGGAGGCAGGAGCATGCGGCACGACCGGTGCTGCTTTGGGCGGCTGGAGCAAGAAGACCAGAGGTTGAAGAAGCACTACGGCCGTTGGATGGACATCGTACGGTCACTGGAGCTAGAATCGTTCATATTGACTAAGTTGACAAAGCCCTCCGTCCCCGTCAACTTAGTTGGCCCACAAGTCATATTCCCACTATGGCGGGTCCCAGCTAGCAGGGGGGTATTCATTTTTTGTGCGTAATAAGGAGGCACTTCCTTGCGTGCGAAGATATAGCTGTGACATGTCAGCGGGGGGAACGTTTTTTCGCGAAATACAGAGGCCCTTCCGGTGGGTCCCAGCTGTCAGGTGGAGGAATCATTATTTTGCGCGTACAGTCCACGGCCGATGGATGTCGTTCGTTGACCACGTTGACCAGGCCGCGCCGAGAGCACCATGGCGGTGGACGACGGCGAGGCCTAGGAAGGGAACGACACAGAGCCGGGGAAGACTCGGCAATGGTTGCCCACGCGGTGGGGAGTACAAGGGTTTACTGGTCCGGCTGCCGTCGACAGAAATTAACAGGAGGTGTGGGTGAGTAGAGGAATGGCCTGGCCAGCAATGAAGTAGGGTGGGGCCGTGCGGCCTGCGCGGCAGCACAGCCGGCCACGGGAGGCGGGAGCAGGCAGTCCCACCGGAGCTGGTTTGGGCGGCTGGAGTAAGAAGATCAGATATTGAAGAAGCAGCACGGCCGTTGGATTAACATCCAACGGTCACTGCTGCTAGAATCGTTTGTGGACTAAGTTGAAAAAGCCAAAGTACACGTCAACCTAGTAGCCCACAAGTCAGCCTCCAAATCTGTCCCAAACAGCATACAGCCCGAAATTTCTAGCCAGATTCAAATTAATTTTAAAACTAAATATACCTTAATTTAAATTCAATGAAATTTTACCCGCACAAAAACAATGAAATTTAAAATATCAAAATCCGAAAGAAAACAGTATTTTGCAACTAATTGCCTATTTGCTGTATTTTTTCATTTTACAGCCCATTTATTATTACTTATAGCCCATTTCTTATTACTTATAGCCCATTTTCTGGGCAAAATGCATCCCTCCTCATCTTGAAAGATTTCCGGCCCAGCAGGGCGTAGAAAAGCAAGTAGGCCTACGTTGGTTATTCTGCAAAAAACAATATAGCTGGCTAGCCATTTTCAGAAAGGAAAAAAACAAACTGGGCTGGTCATATGCTAAACATATGAAATAAAAGCCTGGGCTAGACGGGCCACGGGTCCCGCACAACCCAGTTGATACCCAGCTCCGTCCAAAAAAACAAAATTACTGCGTGCGCTGCTGGGTCCCTATTGTCATCCTCACCATGTACAGTCATCTCCTTATTCCTCTCGGTTGTTGACCATGTTGACAACACCGGAGGGCGGCGCCACGGCGAGCGAACCAAGGCGGAGGACGATGGTGAGGCCTCGGACGGGAACGAACAGGAGCCGGGGGGAAGATCACAGCCAGCCGTGGGAGGCGGGAGCAGGCGGTCCCGCCGGCGCTGGTTTGGCTTTGGCGGCTCGAGGAAGAAGAGACTGAAGAAACGCGACAGACGTTGAATGTCAATCCAACGGTCAAGGTTGGCACAATCGTTTGTTGACTAAGCGGACACCAAGTAGCATACTTTTTTATATATAGGAAGAAAACTGCGAGGAAAATGCGTTCGTCTGCCGTCCTCCTCACAGGGAACGTTCGCCACATAGGTGACTAGCACCCTTGGTTTTCAACCGAGAGGTCTTGGGTTCGAGTCTCAGGAACTCTCAATTTTGTCCTCCTTCCTTCCTCGCAAAAAAAAGGGAAAGAAAATCAAAGACTTGGGAAAGGCGTACAGAACAAGCTAGTGTACCAGTAAAGAGACGTTGCCGAGTTTTAGAAAAAAGAAAGACGTGCTCCTGTAGCGGGTTCGAATCCAAACCTAGACTATGACTATATATGGTGTTATGCTACTCTGCAAGTAATGAAACTGACATATCCAACGTTTGCTTCTCCTCTTCTCTACTTACTCTGCCTAGCATCAGAAGCTCTGGCCGCAGCAACCATGTCCGCTGGCTGCTCGTCCACCTGCTCTTCAGCAGGCAACAACCAGATATGCGTCAAGTCGCCACCCGTACCATCGCCTGTGGGTCTCATCACACCCCCGCCGGCACGTGCACCGCAGCCGATTGCTCATCGCAACCCGCTGCCGTTGGTGTGGTGCCACTGCTGCAAATCACGCAGAGTCATCCGTCGCGTCTCAACCACAATCCGCAACCCTGGCCGAGTCTTCTACAAATGCCCGAATCATGGGGTAATAATATGTTTAAGTGTTGTTCTGTTGCTTTCAGTTGCTGATTTTTTTTTATAGTTTGGTTGATGATCTTCCAATTTGATTCGTGCAGAAAAGGGAAGATTCGTGTGATTTGTATTTCTGGGAAGTATCTGATGTGGGGGAATGCAAATACGCTGATTATTTGGTTAGCCGAGGAATCCCAATACCAGCAGGTTGGGGTGTTGGACAAGTAACTGAAGGAACGGCAGAAGAGGAAGATGCAGAGCAGAAGGTTAAAGATGCAGTTCCTTTGATCATGGCCAAGCAACAGCTGTTGAACGGCCTTGACAGCAATGTGGAGATGAAAGAGCTTGTGAAGATAATGGGCAAAATCGATGTGCTCTGTAGGATGATGGTCTCTTTATTTGCAGTGTATGTAGCACTCGTGATGTATTCAGTGGCTACGACATGAGCACTTTGCTGAAACTAGTAATGAATGAAACCCGTGTAGCAGGATGGGCGTAGTGTTGTGAACATCTAATGATTTCTATTAACGGAAATCAGGGGGTATCCCCTTTTGCTCATATAAATAAATAAATAGCAGAGGCCCTGTCGGGTCAGCTTTGTTCTCATTCGAAGATGTCGAGCAAATTGCAGTCCAACAGCAAACTATGTAATCAAAATCAAGTTTCACAGCCAAATATTAGTACAACTAAACAATAATGTCATCATGTTTTAGTTGCCATACAATCACCAAACACAAATCAGCATACATAACAAGTGATGTTCTCACAGCAAAATACTAAACAACATGTTCATCAGGTTTCAGTTGTCATAGCAAACACAATTTCACATAGTAGATAAAAAACATCTTCTGACAGGCAAATACGACAAAAGCAATGTAATCATCATCCGCAGCAGCAGCGTCAACATCTTCGCCATGTGTATCAGTCTGAATCGTAATTCCCCACGGTGTCATCTTCTTCTTCGTCCTCAACGTCCTCGAACGTTGGCTTCTTCTTGATCAACTCTTGTATGTCCACAGCACGACAGGCAATCTTTTCGCCGGCGTCATTGACGTGATGGTTCTCAAAGATATTAGGAACATCTGTGTTATCTTGTACATCAGGAGCAGTGTAAGCATCATCTTGTTGTGCAACTTCATTAAACGAATTCCTCTGCTCAAACCTTTGCAATACTCTCCAGTCATCGCTACGTGCAAATGTGTCTTCCAAGAAAAATATCTGTGTTGCTTGATTTGCCAAAATAAAAGGCTCGTTGGTCTGGTACGCCGCCTTGACATTGATGGATTTGAAATAATCATTAGCTCTGGGTTTTGTGATCCTGGAAAACAGGTTATACCAATGACAGCACAACAGAACCACACACCGATGATCCTCGAAACTGGAGATATACTGCAACTGAACAATGTCTGTTATGTTAGCATACATTTCAGTTGTCTCTTTGTCATACGTATCCGTGCTCATGATGGCACTGTTTTGTGTCTTCCTGCCTTCGTCTCGTGCAAGGGTGTTGTAGCGCACATCTCCAACAACGCAAGATTCATAATGTCTTACCCGAGTATCAGGACCCATTGCTAGTGAGTAAAGGGCATCATCAACTGCCTGCCCATCCTCCCGCATCTTCTTAACCTATGGTTAGAAAATAGACAAGCTGATCATCTTATGTACTCAATATATTAAAAAAACTGACAGTGCACTTCAAAAGCTTACATGGTTCTTGAACCATTTCGCAAATCCTGCCATAACCAGTTTGTCAATGTTTCTTGGATTTTGCGGCAGTAACTCCTCTTTGTAGATGCTGGACAACATAGTGATCACGTCAAACATCAAAATATATAAGAATGTGCTGCAAGTTTAGTAGATTATGATGTATAAGTTGCAGTACTTCACTTACTTGATATAAGTTAGTATCTCAGGACAGTTATTCAACACATACCAAACCATTTTGTCCAAATCTTTAGGTTTGTCCTCTTGTCGACTCTTCCCTGTAACTCGAACAGAATAATCGAAAACATTGAGCCCGGGATTGTCTTCACCCACCTCTTTGCTAAGCTGATCAGCTGTTTCAATGTATTTTGAGCAGAATGTCAATGCTTCTGTAGCAATGTAGGCCTCTGCAATGGAACCCTCGGGTCTAGCTCTGTTCCTAACATAGCCCTTGAAAGTGCCTAGCCGCCTTTCAATAGGGTACATCCAGCCATACTGTACTGGACCTCTAAGTAGTGCCTCATCAGGTAGATGAACAGCTAAATGCACCATCACATCAAAGAAGGCTGGAGGATATATCTTCTCAAGGTCGCATAGGATAGTTGGTATCTTGTCTCTAAGACGCTCCAAAGCATCTATCCTGATATTCCTACTGCAGAGTTCCCTGAAGAATTGTCCCAACTCTGCAACTGCTCTGTATAAGTCAGGGCGGCCCAATCCTCTAAGGATAACAGGTAAAACCCTTTGAAGTAGGACGTGGCAGTCATGAGTTTTCAACCCTTGTACCTTGTTTCCATCTGCACTGACTCTCCTTTCAGGGTTGGAAGCAAATCCATGTGGGAATCTCACACGTGACAGGACCTCACAGAATTCTTTTCTTTTTACCTTGTCCAAGACGTACACAGCTGGTGCCATATCCCGTGGTTTACCTTCATCTTGCACCTGCAAATCCTTTCTGATACCCAGGTGTGTCAAATCAATCCTAGATTTTAAGGTATCTTTCGTCTTGCCTTCAATATTAAGAAGTGTGCCGATAATGCTGTCACATATATTTTTCTCGATGTGCATCACATCAAGATTATGCCGCAGATCCAAATCTTTCCAATACTCCAAGTCCCACAAAGTGGACCTGCGGGTAAACAATAATCTCTCTTCTACCCTGCCACGCTTCCTTTTCCCGCTACCATTACACCAGGATGGTTTCCTGGTGTAATATGCCTGACCTTCTCTAATTCCACTTGCAACTCATCGGCGGTGAGCCTCTTTGGCGCATCACGGTTTTCATGCTTTGCATTGAACACATGTCTTCGGTATTTTCTAGGATGCGGCTTGTCCTTGGCAAGGAAACGGCGGTGTCCAATGTAACAGATCTTGCTAAGTATTGCGTATGACAGCGGATTCCTGTCATAGCGAACACATGCATTCTAACCATGTGTCGTTCGCCCTAACATAGTGCCCAAAGCCAGATAATCATGGATGCACCAAATTATAACAGCACGCAGAAAGAAATCAGCTGGTGGGCTGCTATATAGGTCTCGAGTGAGAACACCCTTCCATAGCTGTTGAAGTTCCTCCACAAGTGGCTCCATGAACAAATCAAAATCCTTTCCAGGACTTTTTGGACCTGGGATGAGCAAGGCCATCATGTAGTTTGATTCTTTGGTGCAGACATTTGGAGGCATGTTGTAAGGGCTAACAAGCACTGGCCACATGCTATATGTGGCGCTCTGGTGGCCAAATGGGTTAAATCCATCTGAAGCTAAGCCAAGTCAAAAGTTTCTCCACTCACTACCATGAGATGGATGGCTCATTACATTCTGATCTCTGTACTCCTGGTTCCTAGAATGCCACAGTACATCCTCTCTTGTTTCAGCATCATGAAACAACCTCTGCAATCTTGGTGTAATTGGAAAATGTCTCAGAACATTATGAGGAATCCTCTTCACAGCATCGCCATCTTTCCATCTTGATGATTTTCATTTCGGGCATTCACTTAAGTTGGCATAATCCTTCCGGAACAGAACACAATTATTCTTACAAACATGGATCATATCATATCCAATTCCAACTGCACGAAGGAAATTCTTCATTTTACTGTAGGTGTGTGGCAGCTCAGACGCAACTGGGAAAGATTCGCGGAAAGCAGCCAACATCGCATTGAATGATTTGTTGGTCATCCGCTCAGATGTCTTCACATGAAGAAAGGTGACCATAGCTGAGAATACTGACAGCTTATTTCCTGGGGTGACAGCAACGTTGCATTGTTCCAACATGCGGGCCCACCGTTTTTCTTCTGCAGGTGAAAGTTCACGGAATGCACGAGCATTTCGTAGCATTGTTTCAATGTTGGTCAAACTCACTAGCTCCGCCACCACCACCTCCTCCTCCTCTTCCACCTGAGCATCAGGCAAATAAAGATGGTGATCTGCTGCTTCCACGTAGTCAATAACATTGACGTTCACAGCTTCACCATGATGAACCCACCTAGTATATGTGACCGACATCCCATACAAGTGTAGATGATTTTGCACAGTTGACTGGGGTCTTGTAACTGAATTCATACAACTGCTACACGGGCAGAGCACATTTGATTTTGGACCACCGTACTCAGCTCTGATAAAGTTCATGAAGTTTTCAACCCCCTCGACATATGCAGCGGAGAATCTTCGAGCAGAAGTTATCCAAGTCTTGTCCATCTATTAGACATACAAATTAGTTCTTCTACTAGATATTACAGGAAAAACATATATGCTTTTTTATGAAGTCCAGAAAAAAAAACTAGGTCGATGTCTAAAGCTATGGCAAAATATTTGGACGAGCAGATCTAGGTAATGAAATATATGTAAAGCTAATTCAGCAAACAGATTTGAGTGCCAAATTATGGCAGGCTGTTTCAGTAGTCAATGAGGCCGAGCACACAGCCATCGAACTATCGAAGGCCATCGCAGCAACAAAGATCGAGTATAAAACGGTGTAGAGCTATTTCACCTAACAGATTGGCTACTAGACCATGGCAATCTACGTCACAATAAATATATGGCAGGATATTTTAGCAACTAATCGGCCTTGGCATACCATCTCAGCTAAGCAGATTGAGTGCAGAACAGGGCAAGGAAGCTTCTTAAGCAGAGCATATTGACAGTAAACTACTTCGGCAAGCAGTGAGATTAACAGCGTCTATCAGCTAACATTCAGCGCTACACCGACATGAACGGGGCCTCAGTCTAGAATGCGCGTACCGTGGGAGAAGCTGACCGTCGTGCGTCTCCACACGAACGTCGCCAGCGGTGGCGGCGCTGACCGCCGTGCGCCTCCACAAGAACGTAGCCAGAGGTGATGGCGCGGCTAGAGGACGGCAGTCTACGAGAGCGTACTGTGGGAGCGAGAGGATCGCCGAACCGCGGCACCGACGTATTGCGTGGCGGGGAGGGCGGCATTGGCGGAGTGAATGGAGTGGAGGGGGACAGGGGGGAGGGGGTTTGGGGAATATTATTGGCTAGTTGGCCAAAGGGCAGTTGAATTGGATTTGGGCGGAATTTTTGGGTGTGGGGGGGAGGATTTTCGCGTGGTGGGCGGGGGGAGTTTGGCGCATGGTCGGTTTCTCCAAGTGCAGTCCCACGTGTCAGTGAAGAGGCAAGCCGAAGCGCGTTCCATTTGCGTGAGCCGTGTGCAGGACCGAATGTGTGTGGGGTGCAATGCGACCGCGACAGGAGTGTTGTGAGTGTACCGCCTTTTTCCTATTAAACTAGGTGCTTCGCCCCCTCAAAAAATATTTTGTTGCTTCGCGCGATCCATCGATACTACTACTAGTAATCCGGTAATCCCGACTAAAACGGCGCGGCCGGGTCTTTTCCCGCGCGATATGCTGGGAGGTTGGCTTAGTTGGGTTTTTAGGACGAGTAATGCTACACCTACGTAATCCCAGTTACGTAATTAACGTAATGTGAAACGTGTGAGCTGTTGATTGTAGATTGGGGGGAGGGAGGGGCCCACCACCATGAAAATCAGGGGAGGAGAGAGAGAGAGGCAATTTACGTTAACCCTTTCGTAGGTTCCCGTAGATGTAGAAAGATGTGAAATGCGTGAATGTGTAGTGGACGTACTATTGGAGTGCCTAAGATAATTTGTGTATGTATAGACCCTATGTGTTTATTTTACTTCGCATGTTAGATTTGTCTCGGTTCAATAAAAAGCAGAGTTGGTGATGATGGTGTGCCTGTCATCCTGCAATATAGGCCGTCTGATCTATATCTAACGGATAGGAAGGAAACTATGACAATTTACCCGCACTCCTCTCCACATTTGCAGATAAGGCTTTCCCTTGTTCATCCTTTTCTCCCACAAGATCTTGATCTTCCGTGCAACGCACGGGCATCTTGCTAGTACTCCTACAATATGTATATTATTGTGAAAGTTCATATACACCGGCCGAGATTAATGCAAACACGGCATATTTTCATTACATTTCGCACTTTTATAGGACAGAAAAATAAAAGAAACCCGACCCTAAACCTATTCTACGACGCCGACCGACGTCCTCCATCTGCGATCTCTATGTACAGGGGCGGGGTTCAAGACCTGTGAAGTGAAGGTGCGGTCTCCGGCGAGGAAGAGTAGAACACAGGATACGGACCGGCCAGTTGGCACACCATGCCCTGCCGCCTCCCATGCCCTACTCATCCTCGGAGGAGTCCCCGACCTCGGCGGTGCCGGACGTTGGACGGCGGCAAGTAGGATGTGTGGCTAACGGTGCTCCCGTCGTCGGCCGCCAGCGTGGCCACCGCTTGTGCGGTCGCGTCCGTGTCCGGCTACGCCGCTATTGCATCGCGAGAGGCGACTTGAGTGAGGGTGGCGACCTCGAGCTTCATCCCCGAAGACAAGCTCTCCCGCAGAGCGTTCGCACTTGCGGTCATGGCGGATGTGGTGCCAGGTAGGAGGATGATGCGCTATGGTGTGGAGGTTAGCTGGGCGTTGCCGCTTTAAGTAGCACATTCCGGTGAGGCCAAGCGTCTGGGTGCGTCATTAAGTCGCCGGAGTTGGTTCCTCGGGCACCGAGCCTCTTAACGGCGACATACGAACGGACGGCATGAATGCGGGCAGCTGGCGCCGGCTAGGAACGCACCGCGCGACGGTGCGAGGGACGAGGGTTTTGGTGTGCCAGGGTAGTCAGCTGTGGTCGTGGCAACGTTGGAGATGCCCTTTGCTCACATGCGATCCCCGCATGTCATTGAAAAAGCAAGACGACCCGGCATGGTCTCAGGTCCAGAGGATGCAGTTGGCTGCACTACACCACTCCGCGGACGCGTCGCGGCGCCCCGTGCATCCTCGACGAGCCGGGTGTTGGGGTGTGTTTGGATTGTGGCCAAAGTGCACCTTACCAAAATTTTGGTCATGACCCAAAGATTGGTCTTTGTTTGGATTGCCATTTTTTTGGCATGCCAATGAACTCTAGCCAACTCTAGTTCATTTTTCTTGCCAATGTCGGCCAAATCATGAGCAACCAATACCTCAACCAAAATTTTGGTCATGACCCAAAGATTGGTCTTTGTTTGGATGGTTGCCATTTCTTTGGCATGCCAATGAACTCTAGCCAACTCTAGTTCATTTTTCTTGCCAATGTCGGCCAAATCATGGGCAACCAAGACCTCAACCAAAATTTTGGCTACCCAATGCTTTGATGGGGCAACCTTGGGCACAAACCAAACATACCGTTGGTCGTGCCACGGCACTAACGCCACCCTCGGCACACTGAAACCGACCGTGTCTAGCGACGATATGAGCGTGTCGCTCACCGCGGTCGCCGTGTCCAGAGGTGGTACTGGAGCTGCGCCCCGTTGTTGGCCCCAACGACCCATATGAACGGTTGTCGGTGGCGAGGAGGTCGTGGGCCAGCTCCTCCATTGGACTAGTCTGCGCTACGTCGTCCCGACGGGTGTGCCCCACATGTCGGTTTCCCTGTTTTCCTGGCTATATTCGAGCGTCAGTACTCCGCGTTGCGCATTAGGCCTTTCACTATGTAGGCCAAGCGAGACAACTTATTGTTTATTTGAGCCGTTCAAGTATAATCATGTGGCGTTTGCTTATTTCTCATTCCTCTCCAACCCTCTTCTCCATCGATCATGTCGCCCTCCAGTCGAGTCCATCCTCCCGCATGCCTCATTTGAACATTCCGCGGAGTATCATTCGCATGTACCCACCCTAGTCCTCTTTCAATAGATCTCCGGACCCCGAGATGAAATCGAGAGGGGACGAGTGGGGGCATGTGATACCTAAGGCGGATTCAAAATTTTGAACCGGTGATCATAGCATCCGCAAATCATATATAAAGGGTATTCAATGTTCGTTTCGTTTTTCAACGTACAATATACTCCCTTTATCCTTTCTAGTTTACATATAAGTTCTATGTGTAGTCAAAGTATCTCTACTTTGATCAAAAAGGTATCAACATTCAACAACGCCCAATCAATATTGTTAGATTCATACGTACTCCTAGATTTGTACTCGAGATGGTTTCCAATTTGACTATTGACAAGATTAATAGTACATGAGATGTATAATGTGAAAATTATATCATTGGAAACTCCTTTCACATACGAATTTGACCGTATGCTTTGTGTAAGTTGCATGTCATATATTATTACTCTAAAATTTGGTCAAAGTTAGCCTCGAAAAACGCATTAGACCCTGTATGCTTTGTGTAAGTTGCATGTCATATATTATTACTCTAACATTTGTGTAAGTTGCATGTCATATATTATTACTCTAACATTTGGTCAAAGTAGTATAGTGGAAGTGGATCCTCTGACGTAGGTATCCCTGCCTTACCCTCCCTTTCGGTCACTTACTGGCGGACCCCATGCTTGCTAGGCCCCGCATGTCAGTTACTCAATGGGTTCGGCCACGTCAGGGGATCCTCATCCATAGTATACTCCCTCTGTTTTTATTTACTCCGCATAAAACGGAGGGAGTGGTGGTATAATAAATGACGCGGGCGGGGGAGGGGGAGGGACGTCGGTTTGCTCTCAACTGCGGTCCCACAAGCGAGCGAAAACGCAAGACGAAGCGTGTTCCATTCGGTGAGTGACGTGGAGGGTCCAGCGTGCCGGGCTGCAACGTGAACGCGACAAGAGCGATGTACAGTCAAAACCGATTGACCGGTCGTCACCGGAACCACTATTCACACCAGAACCTTCGCTGCTCGGCCTACGCCAGCCACTGCCCTAAAACCACACCAAATCTCCAGCCCATTCCCCCACCTTTCGATCCCCTAGCCCGCATCAAGCGTCCCCTAGTTCGCCGGAAAGCCATGGTGCGCCGCAAGATCACTTACTACAAGATGCTGACGCCGGAGCGCCGCGCAGAAATCGCGGCGGCGGTCGGCGCCACAGACCTCCGTTCCCAAGCTCGCTTTGCGGCGGGCCAATCCCCGAGTTCTCTGGAGCCAAGCTACGAGGAGGAGGAAGCTGATCCAATGTTCATGGCGGAGGTCGCGGCGCAGAAGGCCCCCGATGGGTATGAGACGATGGACGTCGACTTCGTGCCGGCGTCCGAGTCCCCCATGGTGCAGGCGGACCAGCGGTTCAACATGGCGATACTAAAGGAGGACCGGGAGGCAGAGGCTCAACTCGACGCGGAGCGCGCGCATGCCGCTGCCATCGAGGCTCTCCTACAGGCGGAACCGGATGTCGTGGATGTGAACCGGGCGGCGGAGGCTCAACTTGAGGCAGAGCGCGCGGATGCCGCTGCCATCGAGGCCCTCCTGCAGGCGGAACCGGGCGTCCTGCACTTGAACCGGGCGGCAGAGGCTCGACTCGACGCAGAGCGCGCGGATGCCGCTCTCATCGACGCCCTCCTGCAGGCGAAACCGGACGTCCTGGACTTGAACCGGGCGGCGGAGGCTCGACTCGACGCGGAGCGCGCGGATGCCACTGCCATCGAGGCCCTCTTGCAGGCGGAACTGGACGTCCTCGACTTGAACCGGGCTGTGCTCTCGTCCGTGCAGAGCGCCCGCACGCTCCGCTTGAACGAGTAGCTGGAGGCCGAGGACAACCACGGTGCGGAGACACACATCGGCAGCGACGGCTGGTTCGCGCCGGCAGCCAAAGACGACGAGGCCGTCTCTTTCCGCGAGCAGTGATAGTTTTTCTTTATGTTGTTGTTTTTATGGATCTTTTGCTGTGTAAAAACATATATTTGTTATGCAAGTCGCCTGACTTGGGTCAGTCTACCATTTCAGGCGGTTGGATGAATATCCTACGTCTCCTAACCCTTCTTTCCTTCTTCCTCACCTCTTCTTCTTCCCCAACAGACCACCGCACGGGCCGTACGGATACTCCCCAACATGCGGTTGGATAAACATACTCTATGAACGAAAATTATGTGTCAGCGATAGGATGGCTGAGTTTGGTTTGTTCACATGCGACAGCACGTGTCAGTGAGAGTGCGTTTCCTTGGTTGGGTTTGCGGCGTGCAGGAGCGACTGTGTGAGGGTGCGGTGCGACCGCGGCGTGCAGGAGCGACCGTGTGAGGGTGCGGTGCGACCGCGACAGCCGTGCGCAAGTGTACCTCCTTCTCATTTTGAAAACTTTAGGCAACCTTGGCAAAAATGTGTGGCGAAGTTTGGCAATGCAAGGCCTAGACCCAAACAGGATAAGTACGTACGTACTAGGAGTACTAGTGTTAAAAAAGAAAGGCGGGGTTTTCCTTCGCGGGATTTAATCAATAGAAATCCTCGTTTCACATGTCAATTAATGCATATTTTTTTTCCAAAGACCAAAGAGCTAACCATCTCACTCCTCATCGCTTGATTAATGCAGCGCCATGCAAACCAACCTTCTCACTTCCGCATGCATGCAGGGGATATTAATGTCCTTGGTTGCTAACCCCATCAATTTTGCCTCGATTAGTGTTAGTGGCCCTTTGCAAATTGTAATTTTGATATACTGGCCTTGTGTACAAAAAACTGGAGGTAGTAACTATATTTGACTTCCTTCCCCATTGCGGTGACGTCGACGATATCTTTTTTTTTGCTGGTTTGGCTAAGTGCGTTCGACGGAGAACACCATTGAGGGAGACCACGGTAAGTCGTTCGCAAGTGCCGCCTGCAAGCCGAGACAACCGCCTTATTTGCATCCAGGAAGTCCTTTACTAGTACTACTAGGAGTACTAGTGCGGTGAGATGGTTTCTCGAAGAAGACGATGGAGAAGCGGAGTCAGCGAAGAGTGAAATGATGGTTGCTTCGTCCGTGCTTTTGTGATTTGACGCCTCACTGCTTTGTGATTTGTGATAGAAGGGACAGGGGAGTAGACTCTGTGCTCTATACTGTACTACATGCGTCCAAGCATGGGAGAAAGAGGAGAGACGTTGCATTTTTCTATTCCTTCAATCAATCAATCAGGGAGCTTCGGTTCCATCTTTTTGGCTTTGGCAACACCATCCACAATGGTTCCCACGATGCCAAAAGCTATTTTCACATTTGGCTACACATTGTGGATGCCCTCAACCGTACCACTTGGTTTTGCTCCTATGTGCTATCTATACAAATCTCAATTATATTGATCTAAAAAATTATAGAATCAAGATTAGTAAAAAGGAGGTGATTTTGCCGCGCGGATGGCCGGGGAGGTTTCTTATTTGAGCAATGCTACATCCACGTAATGGTTTACGTAAAGTTACAAACTGATGTGATGTGGGACTATTTGATTGGATTAAAGGAGAGGATTAGGCCCACCCCACCTGAAAATCAGGGGGGGATATATAGATTAGATGGAAAGTATACGTAGCAGCTACGTAGCCCTTTGTAAGTCTAGGATTAGGCTTCTTATTTTCGGAGGACGTTGTCCTGGCGGTTTGCTAACATGCGGTCCCGCGTGTCAGTGCTTTACCAAGCCGATCCGCGTCCCACATGAGGCAGAACAACGGCAGAAGCAACACGTGGTTAAGTTGAAGAAGATGAGGGAGAAGGGGATTCAGCAACGAGTGAAATGATGGTTGCTTCGTCCCTCCAACTTAACTGCGGGAAAGGTGCAGCTTTGTGATTTGACGCCTCATTGCTCATTACTACGCCGACGCCATGACTGGGGTGCTTCACCCCGGCTGCTCTGCACTGTATTCCAGTATGGCACGTGGACCCGGTAGCTTGATGTCCCACATGTCGGTGAAAAGGACTAGAAGATTTATGAAAGCGAGCTCTCCACTCTTACGACAGAGGAGTAGACGACACGACGGCCTAGTGAACTGTCACTTGTAGTACTGTATAGTACTATAGTTTTGCTGTTTCGCACGATCCATCGATACAAACCCGATTAAACAGGAAAGGGCGGGATTTTTCCCGCGCGGTAGATGATACTGGCCATACATTTCAAAGGCAATTTTAATGTATGCAAACTGAATAATTATAAGTAACAATATGATATCTAGTAAAACTAAAAACACATATGATTTATTGTGTTAGAGTGTAGTAGTAGTGCTGTATTGCATAGTTGTTAGATGTAACATGCGAGAACGTGTAGAGATGTAGTTTTGGAGGGCCTACAGAGAGAAAAGCGTAATACGGTCACCGAACTTCAGAATAAGCTGATTACGGTCACTATATACGTTTTGTAGTGATTATACGGTCACTTGCTCACAGTTCAGCATCGGATTGCACTGTTGACCGGCCAAATAGTCTGCGTGGCGCCATGTTTACTAGTTAAATTGACCATGTTCCTTGTGGGTCTCACCTGTCAGTTCGCATAGGTAAAAGGTCAGATAAACACAAATTTACGCAGGCGCGACAAGGCTCCAACCCGTGCGCGGGAATCACCTGGTTGTGTATGTGTCTGTCAGGGCCTGATGTGTGCGCATGCACGTGTAGGTTGAGCACTTGAGCGTGAGAGTGTGTGTTGGTCGTGTGGTGTACTGGTGTGTGCATGCATGTGTGCGTGTGTGTGTGCGTGTGAGTGTTGCGTGCGTGCGTGTGAGTGTTGCGTGCGTGCGTGGCTGCGTGTGTACGTGTGAGTGTTGCGTGCATGCGTGGGTGCATGTGTTTGTGTGAGTGTTGTGTGGATGCAGTTCGTGTGCATGCGTGCGTGTGTGTATAATCACCACACTAGCTCCTTTGTGTTAAAACAGACGGCTCAGCATACCAATACAAGGCCACCTTGTCCGTTGTGCCCGCGTTCATGACTTCGAACCACCGTCCAAATATTTTTTTGTCATTTGTTTTCATTCTTACTAGCAAGATACTCGTGCGTTGCACGTAACATCAAGATGCATTTGTATGACTTGTTTATCTTGTGAGAGAAAGGATGAACGAGGGAAGGCCTTATTTGCAAATGTCGAGAGGTGTGTGGGTACCTTTTTGCAAAATTGCCATAGTTTCTTTCCTATCCGTCAGATATAAATCAGACGGCCTATATTGCAGGATGGCAGGCACACCATCATCACCAACTCTGTTTTTTATAAGAGTGTATTTTATGTATTTTATAAGAGTGTAGATGTAGAGTAGATACAAGTCGACAGGTGGGCACGATGGTAGTGAGATAATGTGATGCAACACTAGAGGTGCCACGTGGAGCGTTTAACTGGTCAACTAGTCATGTCATGAGCAAATACAGAGTTGTACGGTGAGCCCGTGACTGTATAATAACCACTAAACGTAAATGGTGACCGTAATGAGTGGATTCTGAAGTCCAATGTACGTATTGTGCTTTCGCTTCAAATATAATGATCGTCATTGCATATATCGCGAGGAAAGATGAAACATGCGTGAATTTTCTAGGGGCTTACTTTTAGAGGACCTGGAGATAGTTTTGTGTGCATACGTGAAAGGGGCGTACAGGGGGGTATGCGATGAAGAGAGAGATGCTCTTCGTTTCTCTTTATTATGACTAACTTTGTATATAGTATAAAAATATACAAATTCACAGTGCGGAATAAATATCATTGTGGACACCATGCAATGCAAATTAGCGTTCGTACTCCTCCATATAACTTTGTAATGTTGTATATATGTAGAAACTCTAAAATAATTTTTTTGGCCACACTTTATTCAAAAGGAATGTTGTATGCGAAATAAACGTGAAGAGAGGGCTTTTTAGATCAATGGGGTACGTGATGTAACATGTGTGAATGTGTAGTTGATGCATTTGGCGGGGCCTAGAGAGGTATGTGTGTGTATTACGTATTCGAGAGAGGCATGGATAGAGGGGCCTACGGGGGGGCGTGGGAGAGATAGCACGAGAAATGAGAGTGGTCTAGAGAGAGAGACGAATATGACGCCACGACAAGAGATTCCATTCCCTTGAGTGTGTATATTCAAGGGGGGAGGGAATAGAGGCACCAGGAGAAATTTTCTGTGTGTGTGGTGTTTGTGTTGGTATGTGTGGGTGTGAGAAGATAATGAGACGTGGGGGCAGAGGGTGTGTCACCGCGTGAGGTCCGGTGGGTCGAGGTGAGGCCCTTCGTTCGGTTCCGACCTGTGCCACATTGGTCGGCCCATGACGCATTTAGGAAGACCCATGGATGACTAGTCGTACAAGACAAAGATAGCAGAATTTTGAAGGACTCTGTGTCCACTGACAAAGCCGGCTAGGATTTGTAACCCTAGGTTCTCGGACTAAGGTAACCCCTTTATCTCTGATATTACTATTCATCCAACCTAACTTTAAGGGGCATCCTACAGAATGCTCTGCTAGAATCATACTCGTCGATTAGGAAGAGAGGTGTGAGACAATGCGTGAGAGACAGGCGTAAAGATAATGTGCATACATGAGACACGTAGGCAGGTCCATGTATATAGAAAGGGTCGATGAGGATTGTGCGTGTGTATGTTTGCGAGAGGAAGAATGCTTGTGATAAAGGTTAGTGAAAATAGTTGTAAATGGTTACGAGAGGGAGGGAGGGTTATATCTAGAGCATGTGTGCGAGAAAGACACCTCGGGAGAGAGTGTGTGAGCATGTGTGAGAGACCACCGATGGAGAGTGAAACTACACGTAAAAGACTGCTCTACACATTGATTAAAGATATAAATTGTATCCAAATATTAGGATGGGATCATGATATTTGCAATTCGCGTAAGGAGCGGTTATTGATCCATCAGACATCTAGATTCTATCGAATTTGAGCATGTCTATGTTATTATTCGACACAATTAATCCACATAGTTAGTATTTTGAACTCCAGACAATGCATCGCTTTAGCAATCGAATATAAACGTGAGTATAGTTCATGTTGTGTGTGTAAAGCACATTATACATACGAAAGTTACACAATGGACATTATAAATAGCTACCTATGAACTAGCATACATTTGAATTCAACTTAAGGTGGTTTAAAAAAATCGAATTCAACATGAAGTCCATTCAATTATTTGAATTTGATATCATGGCATTTGTAAACCATACCTAAATTATGGGGGCACCAATCTTTGCTCTGATTTTGTACATAATAGCATATGTAGTCGTGTACAAAATAGATTCAAATTTAGCTCCTCCATTCCAAAATAATCGTAGTTATAGGATTTTCAAGTGTCAAAATTTCAAAAAGAAGCAGATAATTTAATGAGGTTTTCAAACATACAAGGTCAAATATAACGTTGTCTATTTAGGTCAATCCTCATAGTTCAAGAGTACTCTAAACGTGAATGCTTGTGTTTCAAAATTTCGAACGAAGCGCCAAAAGAGCGTCTACTCGCCCGAAACCGCGTGAGACCAATGTTTGGTAGTACAAGGAAATTACTTTTCTAATAACTCCGACCCATGAAACCTACCGGCCCGACGTCCAAAGGCCTAAACCGGGGTAGGTTTGTAGCTTCATCTAGACGCCACGCAACCGCATCCGAAAAACATTCATACACAATGGCCGCTTAAGCACACATGCGCGCGGCCGAAATCACTCCCGCCCGCTATTTGGGACACCTGGGATTACCATCCTACCCCCGACCCGCAGTAGGTCCAAAATTTAAGAGGGGGGCAAAGTTTGTACTTTCCCCAAATTTCAAACAAGCGCGTCCCATCTTCTGTTCAAAAAAGCCAAAAACAAGCGCGTCCCAGACCGAAACATGGTTCCCCCCACCCGTCCGATTCCCCATTCGTACTCCGTGGGCGCCAAAACTACCTCTCCACCAGCCGCGAAACCCCGGCGTCCTCCGTCCGCCACCCCATCCCACCCATCAACCGCCGCCCTCCTCCATCACGCCGGAGCCGATACCCCGACATCGTCGTCCACCGCAACCTCAACCGCAACGCCCTCCATGGCTAGTAGTTCAAGCCGAGGCCGAGCCGTCTGTACCCGAGCCAGTTCAACCACGCCGTCCTGCGCCTCACCGCTGCCGCTCCAACTTCGCCACCCTCCACCGCACCGGAGTTGTTCCTGCTACGCCGTCCTTCGCCGCCTCGAATCTGCTTCCCCTCCCCCGACATACGGCCACGGCAACACAGTCAACAATTTGGCCAGGGGTTCGTCCAAGCCTGCACCCTCCAGAACATCGGTTTCCCCAGTAAAAAGAAGAAGATCGGCGCGACATGTGGAGGTGACCACACCGGCAACCGAAAAAGGTACTCCTCTTCCCTTATTCGTGCAAATCTTACGTCTCTGCTTGCACGATATTCATCCCACAGAAGACACTAGTTGACCGCTTCTTCTTGATACTAGATGTTCCTAGTAACTCGCGATACACAAGGTTTCTCCTCATATACTATTTCACCTTAGCTAGAGGTCCGTCGCCCCCCTGAATTTCAATTTCTGGCCAGTTGATTCCCAATTAACGGAAGCATTCCCCGGTGTAATAGGCGCTAGTACGCCTATTATGCCGGGGAAGCAGCGCCTTGGTGTTTATCTTAGGGGCGTGTGCGGCCTAGAGCTACTGGCGCCCGATCTGGAGGTCGGCCGGGATTAAAGGGATGGTCTGGGGGCACTGCCAAGCACGGCGGTGGTGTGAGGTCGATGGGAGGGCGGGGCGGCGGAGGCAGGGGTCTGGGCCGGTGGTCACTGGCGGTTCGAGAAAGATCGTCAACAGTGACTGGCGGGAGGTAGACGAAGGCCATCTGCCCGTTCCTTATAGATCGGACGGTTCATTAAAAAAATCGACTGACCTATTTATTTGCAGTCGACTGTTATCTTAGATATGACCACATGTGGTGGTGTGCTGGAGGAGTACCTGCATTTCCTGTGCTCATATATTAAAAAATCATATGGAGTAGAATCTAATTTTGTTTGCCATGCAATGTTGTAGAGCTATCATATGTCTCCTGTCATTTATTTTTCAGCCACCTGCTATCTGCTACTTTTACAGTGCACTAGTTCTGCACACACTTCACCCTTACTCTCACTATTGTGTTTTTATGCAAGGGTATTTCAGACTCTGCTGCCATGAGAGAAGCCAAAAAGAAAAGAGAAAAGTCGCTCCAGCTTCGTATGCGGGTAGGCAAGACACGTTACAATGCTATAAAGGGTGCAGTGTCAGCAGATGGAGACGGTAAACGTAGCTCTGGAGTTGATGACCTCGCTCGCAATGAACCACCATCCCAGGTGCTTTCTTTAACTTCGCGGTGTCATATGTGGTTGCATGTTCCATATGGTGTCTAGCTTGTATTCGAAAGGCCGAAGTCGGTAAGATAAGGAAAGATATATTTTTTACATGAACCACCATCCCGTGAGCACCAGAAGACAAATAGCTAGTCAGGGCACTGGCCGAGCCAGTGACAAGCCCAGCAAAGATAGGCATCACCTGGAAGCCAACTAAAAAGTTGCGATGGTGGCGAAGCAGCCCGCCTCCCACCAGGCTCTCAGGTCCTAGATGATCATGCTCACCACTCCAGCCGGATGTCTAGCTTGTATTGCTTCCAATTTGGTTAAATTGCATCTCCTTAGCTTACACATTATACCTTTGAATATGACATGCCTTTCTGTTTTTGGTACATACTAGTACATATGTGTATTAACCATGTTCTTACATCAAACTAATGTTCTTGTGTATCCCTCATCAATCACTTATGACGAGGAAGGCAGGCAAGGGGATTACTCCTCATTTAAAGAATGCAGCGTCAGCCTCCCGACATGATTCTCAAGAAACAGAAATGCTAGATGAAGACAGTGAACGTAGCTCTATAGTTGATTATAGCATTTCCCCTACACTAGCATCGCAGGTGCTTGCTCTAACTTGGCAGCGTGATATGTGGTTGCATGTTGCATATGGTGTCTAGATTGTAATTCTTCCAATCTGGTTAAACTGCATGTGCTAGTCTGCTTAGCTTATACATTATACCTGTTAATGTGACATGCCTTCCTGTATTTAGTACATAGTACATCTGTCTATTAAGCATGTCCTTACATAAAACTATTGTTTTTTTTGTATCCCGCATCAATCAATATGACGAGACACCTTTAGTATATGCAGTGCGATATTAGTTGCATCTTTCATATGATTTATAGCATGTGCTGCTTCTAATTTGTTGAAATTCCATTTATGATGGGATGCTTTTAACTTGGCAGAGTCATATTGGTTGCATCTTTCATGTGGTGTCTAGCTTGCATTGCTTCTTATTTGCTGGAATGGTTTCTGCTTAGTTTACACAAACAGTTGTGAACATGCCATGTCGTCCTGTTTTTCGTACATATTCCATCCTGGTATCATGTGTTTGCCTTACATCAAAGTAGTGATTGTCAGTATCATGCATGAATGAGTTCTGAAGAGAGAATTTTATTGCTTTTTCTTGTCGGTTTTACTTAACAATTCAAAATCAATAAAGCGGAAGAAAGTTAGTAAGGCAGCGGATAAAGGTGCTCCTTCCGAACGGAGGGCCTCTACAGTTTCTACTCCTCCACACCCCCAAGATGATTTCCAAGACAACACATGCATAGACACTCAACAAAGCTGTGTTTATGATGAGCACGTCTCCCCTAGTGTAGCATCACCGGTGCTCCCTCTAACTTGGCACTTTTATATGTGGTTGCATGTTATGTGTGATGTCTAGCTTGTATTGCTTCTAATTTTGTTGAATTCCATCTGCTTACTTTACACATTATACTTGAATAAGATACCTGTTCCTGTTTCTAGAACATACAATATCTGTCTATCGCACCATGTTCTTACATCAAATTACTACTGTTGTGTAACCTGCAACAATCACTTTTCATAAGACACGTTTGACTTCGGAGTGTGATATAGGTTACATCTCACATTCTTTTCTAGCTTGTACTACTAATTTGTTGAAATGGCACTTATGACGAGACAGTTTTAACTTGGTAGAGTGATATTCGTTGCATCTTTCATATGGTGTCTAGCTTTCATTACTTCTAATTTATTGAAATGCCTTCTCCTTAGTTTACACATAATAAGATGTGAATATGCAATTTTGTGAATATGCAATGGCACTAATGACGAGAGACCTCTAACATGGTAGTGTGATGTTGTTTGCATCTTGCATACGATTTATTTCTTGTACTGCTTCACATTTGTTTAAACGCCATTTATGATGAGACACTGTTAACTTGGCAGAGCGATATTTGTAGCATCTTTCATATGGTGTCTACCTTCCATTGCATTGCTTCTAATTTGGTGAAATGTCTTCTTCTTAGTTTACACATCATAGTTCTGGTTATCTCTTCCGTCCTGTTTTTCATACATATTACATCCTCCTATCATGTGGTTGTCTAACATCAAAGTTCAGCTCGTCTGCATCACGTATCAATTTGTTCTGAAGAACTAAATTGTTATTCGTTTTTCTTGTCGGCTTGACTTAACATGGCACAGAGAAAGAGGAAGAAACACAGAATGGCAGGGAATGAGAAGCGGATGAATCCTGCAGATTCTGCTGGTACTGATGGTGCAATAGAAGGTCAAAGTCCAGCGGAAAATTCTACAGACACGGCATCCCATGCTACACGAGTTGCAAAAAAAGCCAAACAGAAACAAATAGCTGCCACCAAACAAGCAGAGACAGCCCTAGTTCTTGCAACACCTACCACAGTACTACCAGCTGCACGACTTACTCGTGCGTCAACTGAGCTAGCAGCACGTTCCCAAGCTCCCTTGCCACCTGACACTACTTCCCAAGCACTCTTGACACAAGACGAGTTGGCAATATCAGATGAACCTTGTGAGCTTCAACAGCAAGAAGGTAGTTGCTGGAGTCAAGTTATAGTTGCATGCTTCTTTATATGTAGTCTCACAGTTTGATGTACACTAACACTTCCTACGTTCGTTGTTGGACTAGCACCTAGGCACAAGAGGAAACAAACATCAGGGATAATGCTCGATAGGTTAACTAAATCTAGAGGAGGAAGAATGGAGATCCGTTTTGAGGCAGGTTTAAAAATGTCACGTGATGCTACATAGTCAGCCAAGTTAGTATCAGAGGCAGCGGTTGCCGTTAGGTGTCATGTACGTATCCTCCCAACATGGATTCAGTACAGGAATGACAAAGACGAAACCCAGTTCAACACCTTCCTCGACCATTTATCTGTAAGTATGGTTATGTATGGAAACTAGTAATATCGTCTTGCTCTGTCCCATACTTTCTAGGTTGCTGATAATGAGACTCCCATAATTTTCAACAGATGAGGTTCAAGTTGGATAGCCAAGATGATGCAACCAGACAAGCTTGCACCCATGTTTTCAAGTCTGCTCTGCGACAGTATCGGTATAACTTGAGGAAAACTCACTTTGAGGGCAAGGCTAACAATGAACTTTCCCAAACATCTCCAGTGGAAAATATATCAGATGAAGACTGGAGGGGCCTTGTTAAACACTGGTCTGATCCGAAGTATCAGGTACATTATATATATATGTGATCAGATCACATGTTGAAGTCCTATTTATGCATGTGCCACACAAATCTATCTTCTTGTAGGTGAACTGTTCAAAGAACAAGGCCAACCGTACGAAAGTGAAATTCCAACAGACGACAGGATCTCGTAGCTATATTGCACACTGCGAGGCTCTTGTAATTAGCTGTTGTTTCACTCTTTTCACTGTACCATATTATCAGATCTATATTGACTTGTTCGAAATGCAGAGGAAAGCCCGCAAGGACCAAAAAGTACCTGAACCAAATGCTGTGGAAATCTTCAAGGACTGTCACACCAGCAAGAAGAAGGGCATGACTACACTAGTCAAAGCCGCTGTTGTAAGTCCTTAATCCTCATGCCTTTTAACTACTACTTACTCTGACTTGTGCCTTGAACTGCATGGTTTCAGCCAATGTCTATTACTCTTTTCAATTTATACACAATTGTCTTAGCGTATCATTGCACCTTACAAGGTTTAAAAGAGAGGAGTGATGTTCCTTTGATCTTGACCCGTAATCTAGTTACGTGCTGGACTTGCCCACACAACGTTACAATTGCCTGTTTGTCTGTTCTCAGTTGTTTTGTGATATGAATGATGTCATACTATGCTTACCGTATTATAAACTTCGTCTCTTTATCCTTAGCCCTCAATACAATGTGAAGAAATAGACAATACATTAGCGATGGTACATGGTCATATGTTTGGAACCTGGTTTTATTATGTACTTTGCAATAAAATACAACTAATATTTTACATGGGTTCACCAGAATAAGTTTTGTGTATAGACCAAAGCTATTTTGTTTGGTTTTGCTACCTCCTTAATATCTTCTGTTCTCGTACTACTAATGTAAAACCTCAACTTTTCAGCGAGCTATGGAAAAAATGGTGGAACCGCCACCTTCTGAAGGTGGCGAGGCAACTATAACTGCAATGTCAGCTCTTGTTGCAGTGGGTCAGTACCTGTCCACTAACAGTGCCAAAAGCACGTCACTACTGGAATTAGCTTATTTGCCGTCTGCTAGTTCTTTGCCGTCTGCTGGCTGACGGCAAAGAAGGTCTTTGCCGTCCGCTTCAGGAAAACGGACGGCAACGAACTGGCTGATGGCAAAGGCTGCCGTTAGACGCCTAACGGATTAACAGCGAATTTATTGTCGTCGGCTTTCTTTGCCGTCCGCCGCTGATGGCAAAGGCCCCTTTGCCGTCCGCTTCAGAAAGCAGGCGGCAAAGAAGCTCTTTACCGTAGCCTACTTTACCGGAGCCTTTTGTCGTCCGCCATCCTTCCCTTTGCCGTCTGCCGTGGCAGACGGCAAAGTAGCTGATTCCTGTAGTGCGTTCCTGCGTAATACTGGGTTGGTTGTTAAGGCAATATCGTCCAAACTGCCTCATGATCAAGATATGCAAGCTCAAAGCAATGTTGTATCTGCGCTCCAGACACAAGTCCATTCCCTAACAGAGACCCTTTGTGAAACAAGGAGAAACATTGCTCAATGTCGTCAAGATATGCATGGTTTTGAAACCAGACTATCAGACATTTGCTATGTTGTTCAGGAGCCTAGGGGAAATGAAGGCGAGGGTTATGGTGCTCCATCGGACAATACAGCATGAAAACGTAACAGTCAGGTCAAATGAACTGAGCTTCTGAACTTCTGGTGGTGCATTTATCTGCTAGACTGTTAAGTTTTATGCCAACCTTCCTTTTGTTATATAGTTGTAATTTGTTTTGGTGCCATACAAAATTTATTCTTAACGTGCAGCCACCGGCTGAAGAAAACAGCAAGCCATTTTTGTATAGTGTAGGGTGTCCCCTATATTTGCACTGGTGGCGATCTTTGATGCCGAGTGGATGTAATCTGTGCAATCGCCTTAATAGCCTAGCGTTAGTTTCGGCCTTATTTATTTCCTAGTCTTCTTTTTCCCTGGTTTGCTAGTGGCCGCAACTACCATGGGCCATATACGGGCCGTAGGATCCATGGGTATCCTACGGGCCGTCGATAAATGGGCCTGTAATCGGTGGGCCTCGGGCCGTCGGATAAATGGGTCTACATGGGCCGTAATCGGGCGTAATTGGTATCGGTCCAGCACGGTAACAGGCCGTTAACAGGCCGTAGGATAGCAAAGGCTTAATTCTGTCACAGGCATAACAGGTCGTTAATGGGCCAGAATATAGGACGGGCTGGAAACGGCGCAACGGGTTAACATGCCAGAAACGGGTCGACTCTTGCCATGGGCCGAATTTGGCCCATTAGGGTAACAGGCCAGTAACGGGCCGACTCTTGCCATGGGCTGAATTTGGCCCATTAGGGGAACAGGCGAGTAACGGGCCGACTCTTGCCATGGGCCGAATTTGGCCCATTAGGGGAACAGGCCAGTAACGGGCCGGAAGTAATCGAGGGCTGAAAAGGAGCCCAAGAACGTATGGGCCATCAATAGGCCGAAAGCTAACACGGGCTGGAAACGGCCCATGTAAATCACGGGCCGTTAACGGGTATAAAGAAAATTACTGTTCATTATGGGCTAGAGTCACCGTGGGCCTGTAAAGGGCCGAAAGATACGAAGGCCTCATATGGGCCGAAAGACATCGGGGGCCATACATGGGCCGAAAGTGAAATGGGCTGGTGTTATATTCGACGGCCCACATGACGTTGTTGGGCCGATTTCCTTTAGGGCCTAACGGGTCGTGAGTTAACGGGTCGTAAAATGGGCTATTTGCGAAGAGACCGTTAACAGGCTTTTCATGGGCCAGCCCGTTAACTTTTGACCAAGTCAAACGGGCTGGCTTTGTAAGCTAAATGGGCCAGTGGTGGGCCATGGCACATGTTGACATATCATAGGCGCCTATCTGACCCACTGACGAGCTGACACGTGTTTCGTCCGGCCAATAAGAATTTTACACGTGGAAATTTCCCATTGGTCGGGGCTGTTAACGGGTTATCGGATCCAAAACCCGACCCGATAGCTTAACGGCGTTCCGTTACGGTGGATGCCACGTGTCGGTCACCCTTGACGAAAGCACTTCTGTGACGCGTGATTTATCGTCATGGAAGTGGACACTTCCGTGATGATAATTTTGGTAATGTCATGGAACACTTCTACGACAGCACAGGTATGACTATCTTGATTCTGTCATAAAATCGTCATGGATGTACATGCATGACAAAAAACGCGACCTACTGTGACAAACACGTATCATCACGGAAGTGTATTTTTTGTAGTGTCGGAAGGATCTGGTTGGATTCGACGTAGTCGGATCCGAGTCGAGATAAGGTCCGAGTCGGACAGACCCAACTATGAGACCTGAGCTAGCACATGTACTCAGGATGGTGACAGGCCTGCTTTGGGCTGACCAAATGCTATTCCGTGACTGGGTAGTTATAAAAGGTAGGTTTCAGGCTTGTCCAGAGCCATGCTGCGAGACATGGTCGAGCAATATGGGATTTTCCCCTCCGATCAGGAGAGATATACTCTGGGGCCCTCGCGTGATCCGACCAGGATAGGCATGGCCATGCGAGAAGGATTATGAGATAATCTAGTTTGTGGTCGGCATCACTGGAACGAGAAAGAGGTCGGGCTAGCACAAGGATGATAGACTCGCCTTGAGCCCGACAACATATATCTTGTGGCAAAAGGAATGAAAGTGTGATGTATAGGTTCGCCAACCGGCTTCATTTTCTGCTTGGTGGTCGGCACGCCTTGCTAGAGGCCGCTACCGGCCGAGCAGATCGGAGGTGATCCGACCTGTGACCAAGCCGACTTGAACCTAAGGGGTCGCATGCTTAAGGGAAGGAACCTGCGAGGCCGGATCAGACTCCACGAGCCAGATGTGATCCTACTCGGACTCAGATCCCGGCCGAACCGATTTTGGGCTTTAGGGTCCGTGCAAGGCCCAAGTGTTGAGCCCGCGATGGACGCCTATATAAAGTGGAGGTGCGGCACAATCATTCGATTGATCGCTTCGGCGCTGTCACTAGGGTTTGCATGTGTTGCGAATAGCCACCTTCACTCGCCGCCGACTGTGTCATCGGACTCCGTCGCACGGTGTTCCTCCCGCACGTGCGGATACCGTTAGAGGCGATGCACCTGCGCCGCTCCGGCGAACTTGTACGTGGGATCGGACGATCGGTTTTTCGAGGGAGATCGGACGAGGAGGAGACGATCCACGCGAACCCGCTGCCCCAACTCTTCTTCCGCTGCACGGCACTGCGCGTCTAGTGGTAACGATCTGTGATCCATCTCCCGTAGCATGTTCCTGTTGTTCTACGCGTAAGAAAATTTTAATTTGCAGTCGACGCACCCTACCGTAGTGTTGGGGAACGTAGCAGAAATTCAAAATTTTCTACGCATCACCAAGATCAATCTATGGAGTAATCTAGCAACGAGGAGAAGGGGAGTGCATCTACATACCATTGTAGATCGCGATGCGGAAGCGTTGCAAGAACGCGGATGAGGGAGTCGTACTCGTAGCGATTCAGATCGCGGTTGATTCCGATCTAAGCACCGAAGAACGATGCCTCCGCGTTCAACACACGTGCAGCCCGGTGACGTCTCCCACGCCTTGATCCAGCAAGGAGAGAGGGAGAGGTTGGGGAAGACTCCGTCCAGCAGCAGCACGACGGCGTGGTGGTGGTGGAGGAGCGTGGCAATCCCGCAGGGCTTCGCCAAGCACCGCGGGAGAGGAGGAGGAGGGAGAGGGGTAGGGCTGCGCCGAAAGAGAGACGTTCTCGTGTCTTGGGCAGCCCCAAACCTCAACTATATATAGGGGGGGAGGGGGCTGCGCCCCCTCTAGGGTTTCCACCCCAAGGGCTGGCGGCCAGCCCTAGATCCCATCTAAGGGGGGCGGCCAAGGGGAGGAGAAGGGGGGCGCCACTAGGGTGGGCCTTAAGGCCCATCTGGACCTAGGGTTTGCCCCCTCCCACTCTCCCATGCGCTTGGGCCTTGGTGGGGGGGCGCACCAGCCCACCTGGGGCTGGTCCCCTCCCACACTTGGCCCACGCAGCCTTCTGGGGCTGGTGGCCCCACTTGGTGGACCCCCGGGACCCTCCCGGTGGTCCCGGTACATTACCGATAACACCCGAAACTTTTTCGGTGACCAAAACAGGACTTCCCATATATAAATCTTTACCTCCGGACCATTCCGGAACTCCTCGTGACGTCCGGGATCTCATCCGGGACTCCGAACAACATTCGGTAACCACGTACATACTTTCCCTATAACCCTAGCGTCATCGAACCTTAAGTGTGTAGACCCTACGGGTTCGGGAACCATGCAGACATGACCGAGACGTTCTCCGGTCAATAACCAACAGCGGGATCTGGATACCCATGTTGGCTCCCACATGTTCCATGATGATCTCATCGGATGAACCACGATGTCGGGGATTCAATCAATCCCGTATGCAATTCCCTTTGTCTATCGGTATGTTACTTGCCCGAGATTCGATCGTCGGTATCCCGATACCTTGTTCAATCTCGTTACCGGCAAGTCTCTTTACTCGTTCCGTAACTCACATCATCCCGTGATCAACTCCTTGGTCACATTGTGCACATTATGATGATGTCCTACCGAGTGGGCCCAGAGATACCTCTCCGTTTACACGGAGTGACAAATCCCAGTCTCGATTCGTGCCAACCCAACAGACACTTTCGGAGATACCTGTAGTGCACCTTTATAGCCACCCAGTTACGTTGTGACGTTTGGTACACCCAAAGCATTCCTACGGTATCCGGGAGATGCACAATCTCATGGTCTAAGGAAATGATACTTGACATTAGAAAAGCTCTGAGCAAACGAACTACACGATCTTGTGCTAGGCTTAGGATTGGGTCTTGTCCATCACATCATTCTCCTAATGATGTGATCCCGTTATCAACGACATCCAATGTCCATGGTCAGGAAACCGTAACCATCTATTGATCAACGAGCTAGTCAACTAGAAGCTTACTAGGGACATGGTGTTGTCTATGTATCCACACATGTATCTGAGTTTCCTATCAATACAATTCTAGCATGGATAATAAATGTTTATCATGAACAAGGAAATATAATAATAACCAATTTATTATTGCCTCTAGGGCATATTTCCAACAGTCTCCCACTTGCACTAGAGTCAATAATCTAGTTCACATCACCATGTGATTAACACTCACAGGTCACATCACCATGCGACCAACACCCAAGAGTTTACTAGAGTCAACAATCTAGTTCACATCTCTATGTGATTAACACTCAATGAGTTCTGGTTTGATCATGTTATGCTAGTGAGAGAGGTTATTAGTCAACGGGTCTGAACCTTTCAGATCCGTGTGTGCTTTACGAATATCTATGTCATCTTGTGGATGCTACCACGCGCTATTTGGAGCCATTTCAAATAACTGCTCTACTATACGAATCCGGTTTACTACTCAGAGTCATCCGGATTAGTGTCAAAGTTCGCATCGACGTAACCCTTTACGACGAACTCCTTTTCACCTCCATAATCGAGAAAATCCTTAGTCCACTAGATACTAAGGATAAGTTCGACCGCTGTCATGTGATTCATTCCCGGATCACTATTGTACCCCTTGACCAACTCATGGCAAGGCACACTTCATGTGCGGTACACAGCATAGCATACTGTAGAGCCTACGTCTGAAGCATAGGGGACGACCTTCGTCCTTTCTCTCTCTTCTGCTGTGGTCAGGTCTTGAGTCTTACTCAATACTCACATCTTGTAACACAGCCAAGAACTCCTTCTTTGCTGATCTATTTTGAACTCTTTCAAAATCATGTCAAGGTGTGCATTCTTTGAAAGTATCATCGGGCGTCTTGATCCATCTCTATAGATCTTGATGCCCAATATGTAAGCAGCTTTTATCCAGGTCTTCCTTTGAAAAACTCCTTTCAAACAACCCTTTATGCTTTCCAGAAATTTTACATCATTTCGGATCAACAATATGTCATTCACATATACTTATCAGAAATGTTGTAGCGCTCCCACTCACTTTATTGTAAATACAAGTTTCTAACAAACTTTGTATAAACCCAAAAACTTTGATCACTCCATCAAAGCGTATATTCTGACTCCGAGATGCTTGCTCTAGTCCATGGAAGGATCGCTGGAGCTAGCATACCTTTTAGCATCCTTAGGATCGACAAAACCTTTCTGATTGTATCACATACAACCTTTCCTTACGAAAACTGGTAAGGAAACTTGTTTTGACATCCATCTGCCAGATTTCATAAATGCAGCTAATGCTAACATGATTCCGACGGACTTAAGCATCGCTACGGATGAGAAAATCTCATCGTAGTCAACTCCTTGAACTTGTGGAAACACTCTTTGCCACAAGTCGAGCTTCATAGACGGTAACATTACCGTCCACGTCCGTCTTCTTCTCAAAGATCCATGTATCTCGGATTTCATGGCTTCAAACCATTTGTCGGAATATGGGCCCACCATCGCTTCTCCATAGCTCGTAGGTTCAGTATTGTCCAACAACATGATATCTCAGACAGGATCACGTACCACTCTGAAGTAGCACGCATCCTCGTCGTCCTACGAGGTTTGCTAGTGAATTGATCCAAAGTTTCATGATCACTATCATAAGCTTCCACTTCAATTGGTGTAGGTGCCACAGGAACAACTTCCTGTGCCCTGCGGCACACTAGTTGAAGTGACGGTTCAATAACCTTATCAAGTCTCCACCATCCTCCCACTCAATTCTTTCGAGAGAAACTTTTCCTCGAGAAAGGACATGTTTCTAGAAGCAATTACTTTTGCTTCCAGATCTGAAATAGGAGGTATACCCAACTGTTTTTGGGTATTCCATGAAGACGTATTTATCCGCTTTGGGTTCGAGCTTATCAGCCTGAAACTTCTTCACATAAGCATCGCAGCCCCAAACTTTTAAGAAACGACAACTTAGGTTTCTCTAAACGGTGTCGTCTCAACGGAATTGCGTGGTGCCCTATTTAAAGTGAATGCGGTTGTCTCTAATGCCTAACCCATAAACGATAGTGGTAATTCGATAAGAGACATCATGGTATGCACCATATCCAATAGGGTGCAGTTATGATGTTCGGACACACCATCACACTGTGGTGTTCCAGGCGGTATTAATTGTGAAACACTTTCCACAATGTCTTAATTGTGTGCCAAACTCGTAACTCAGATATCTCTATGATCATATCATAGACATTTTATCCTCTTGTCACCACGATCTTCAACTTCACTCTGAAATTACTTGAACCTTTCAATAATTCAGACTTGTGTTTCATCAAGTAAATATTCTCAGCATCTACTCAAATCATCTGTGAAGTAAGAACATATCGATATCCACTGCGTGCCTCAGCACTCATTGGACTGCACACATCAAATGTATTACTTCCAACAAGTTGCTCTCTTGTTCCATCTTACTGAAAATGAGGCCTTTCAGTCATCTTGCCCATGTGTTATGATTTGCATGTCTCAAGTGATTCAAAATCAAGTGAGTCCAAACGATCCATCTACATGGAGTTTCTTCATGCATATATACCAATAGACATGGTTCGCATGTCTCAATCTTTTCAAAACGAGTGAGTCCAAAGATCCATCTACATGGAGCTTCTTCATGCGTTCTATACCAATATGACTCAAATTGCAGTGCCACAAGTATGTGGTACTATCATTACTATTTTATATCTTTTGGCACGAACATGTGTATCACTACGATTGAGATTCATTTTAGGTGCAAGACCATTGAAGGTATTATTCAAATAAACAGAGTAACCATTATTCTCCTTAAATGAATAACCGTATTGCGATAAACATAATCCAATCATGCTCAACGCAAACACCAAATCTCGATGGTAGAGGGAGCATGCGATGCTTGATCACATCAACCTTGGAAACACTTCCAACACATATCGTCATCTCACCTTTAGCTAGTCTCCGTTTATTCCGCAGCTTTTATTTCGAGTTACTAACACTTAGCAACCGAACCGGTATCTAATACCCTGGTGCTGCTAGGAGTACTAGTAAAGTACACATTCATATAATGTATATCCAATATACTTCTGTCGACCTTGCCTGCCTTCTCATCTACCAAGTATCTAGGGTAGTTCCGCTTCAGTGACCGTTCCCCTCATTACAGAAGCACTTAGTCTCGGGTTTGGGTTCAACCTTGGGATTCTTCACTAGAGCAGCAAATGACTTGCTGTTTCATGAAGTATCCCTTTTGCCCTTGCCCTTCTAGAAACTAGTGGTTTTACTAACCATCAACAATTGATGCTCCTTCTTGATTTCTACTTTTGCGGTGTCAAACATCGCGAATAGCTCAAGGATCATCATATCTATCCCTGATATGTTATAGTTCATCACGAAGCTCTAATAGCTTGGTGGTAGTGACTATGGAGAACCATCACTATCTCATCTGGAAGATTAACTCCCACTCGATTCAAGCGATTGTGGCACTCAGACAATCTGAGCACATGCTCAACGATTGAGCTTTTCTCCCTTAGTCTCCAGGCTTAAGAAACTTGTCAGAGGTCTCATACCTCTTGACGTGGGCACTAGTCCGAAATCCCAATTTCAGTCTTCAGAACATCTCATATGTTCTGCGATGTTTCAAAACCGTCTTTGGTGCCACAATTCTAAACCGTTAGCATTACGCACTGAACTATCACGTAGTCATCAAAACGTGTATGTCAGATGTTCCGCAACATCTACAGACGACGCTGAGGTTCAGCACATCGAGCGGTGCATTAAGGACATAAGCCTTCTGTGCAGCAATGAGGACAATCCTCAGTTTACGGACCCAATCCGCATAATTGCTACTACCAACTTTCAACTAAATTTTCTCTAGGAACATATCTTAAACAGTAGAACTAAAGCGTATGACATAATTTGCAAAGATCTTTTGACTATGTTTATGATAATGAAGTTCATCTAATTATTGAACTCCCACTCAGATAGACATCCCTCTAGTCATCTAAGTGATACATGATCCGAGTCAAACTAGGCCGTGTCCGATCATCACGTGAGACGGACTAGTCATCATCGGTGAACATCTCCATGTTGATCGTATCTTCTATACGACTCATGCTCGACCTTTCGGTCTCTTGTGTTCCGAGGCCATGTCTGTACATGCTAGGCTCGTCAAGTCAACCTAAGTGTTTCGCATGTGTTCCGAGGCCATGTCTGTACATGCTAGGCTCGTCAACACCCGTTGTATTCGAACGTTAGAATCTATCACACCCAATCATCACGTGGTGCTTCGAAACAATGAACCTTCGCAATGGTGCACAGTTAGGGGGAACACGTCTCTTGAAATTTTAGTGAGGGATCATCTTACTTACTACCGTCGTTCTAAGCAAATAAGATGCAAAACATGATAAACATCACATGCAATCAAATAGTGACATGATATGGCCAATATCATTTTGCTCCTTTGATCTCCATCTTCGGGGCACCATGATCATCTTCGTCACCGGCATGACACCATGATCTCCATCATCATGATCTCCATCATTGTGTCTTTATGAAGTTGTCACGCCAACGATTACTTCTACTTCTATGGCTAACGCGCTTAGCAATAAAGTAAAGTAATTTACATGGCTTATTCAATGACACGCAGGTCATTCAAAAAATAAAGACAACTCCTATGGCTCCTGCCGGTTGTCATACTCATCGACATGCAAGTCGTGATCCCTATTACAAGAATATGATCAATCTCATACATCACATATATCATTCATCATATCTTCTGGCCATATCACATCGCATAGCACATGCTGCAAAAACAAGTTAGACGTCCTCTAATTGTTGTTGCAAGTTTTTTTACGTGGCTTGTATAGGTTTCTAGCAAGAACGTTTCTTACCTACGTAAAACCACAACGTGATATGCCAATTTCTATTTACCCTTCATAAGGACCCTTTTCATCGAATCCGTTCCGACTAAAGTGGGAGAGACAGACACCCGCTAGCCACCTTATGCAACTAGTGCATGTCAGTCAGTGGAACCTGTCTCACGTAAGCGTACGTGTAAGGTCGGTCCGGGCCACTTCATCCCACAATGCCTCCGAAACAAGATAAGACTAGTAGCGGCAAGAAGAATTGGCAACATCTACGCCCACAACTACTTTGTGTTCTACTCGTGCATAGAAACTACGCATAAACCTGGCTCTGATACCACTGTTGGGGAACGTAGCAGAAATTCAAAATTTTCTACGCATCACCAAGATCAATCTATGGAGTAATCTAGCAACGAGGAGAAGGGGAGTGCATCTACATACCATTGTAGATCGCGATGCGGAAGCGTTGCAAGAACGCGGATGAGGGAGTCGTACTCGTAGCGATTCAGATCGCAGTTGATTCCGATCTAAGCACCGAAGAACGGTGCCTCCGCGTTCAACACACGTGCAGCCCGGTGACGTCTCCCACGCCTTGATCCAGCAAGGAGAGAGGGAGAGGTTGGGGAAGACTCCGTCCAGCAGCAGCACGACGGCGTGGTGGTGGTGGAGGAGCGTGGCAATCCCGCAGGGCTTCGCCAAGCACCGCGGGAGAGGAGGAGGAGGGAGAGGGGTAGGGCTGCGCCGAAAGAGAGACGTTCTCGTGTCTTGGGCAGCCCCAAACCTCAACTATATATAGGGGGGGAGGGGGCTGCGCCCCCTCTAGGGTTTCCACCCCAAGGGCTGGCGGCCAGCCCTAGATCCCATCTAAGGGGGGCGGCCAAGGGGAGGAGAAGGGGGGGCGCCACTAGGGTGGGCCTTAAGGCCCATCTGGACCTAGGGTTTGCCCCCTCCCACTCTCCCATGCGCTTGGGCCTTGGTGGGGGGGCGCACCAGCCCACCTGGGGCTGGTCCCCTCCCACACTTGGCCCACGCAGCCTTCTGGGGCTGGTGGCCCCACTTGGTGGACCCCCGGGACCCTCCCGGTGGTCCCGGTACATTACCGATAACACCCGAAACTTTTTCGGTGACCAAAACAGGACTTCCCATATATAAATCTTTACCTCCGGACCATTCCGGAACTCCTCGTGACGTCCGGGATCTCATCCGGGACTCCGAACAACATTCGGTAACCACGTACATACTTTCCCTATAACCCTAGCGTCATCGAACCTTAAGTGTGTAGACCCTACGGGTTCGGGAACCATGCAGACATGACCGAGACGTTCTCCGGTCAATAACCAACAGCGGGATCTGGATACCCATGTTGGCTCCCACATGTTCCATGATGATCTCATCGGATGAACCACGATGTCGGGGATTCAATCAATCCGTATGCAATTCCCTTTGTCTATCGGTATGTTACTTGCCCGAGATTCGATCGTCGGTATCCCGATACCTTGTTCAATCTCGTTACCGGCAAGTCTCTTTACTCGTTCCGTAACTCACATCATCCCGTGATCAACTCCTTGGTCACATTGTGCACATTATGATGATGTCCTACCGAGTGGGCCCAGAGATACCTCTCCGTTTACACGGAGTGACAAATCCCAGTCTCGATTCGTGCCAACCCAACAGACACTTTCGGAGATACCTGTAGTGCACCTTTATAGCCACCCAGTTACGTTGTGACGTTTGGTACACCCAAAGCATTCCTACGGTATCCGGGAGATGCACAATCTCATGGTCTAAGGAAATGATACTTGACATTAGAAAAGCTCTGAGCAAACGAACTACACGATCTTGTGCTAGGCTTAGGATTGGGTCTTGTCCATCACATCATTCTCCTAATGATGTGATCCCGTTATCAACGACATCCAATGTCCATGGTCAGGAAACCGTAACCATCTATTGATCAACGAGCTAGTCAACTAGAGGCTTACTAGGGACATGGTGTTGTCTATGTATCCACACATGTATCTGAGTTTTCTATCAATACAATTCTAGCATGGATAATAAACGTTTATCATGAACAAGGAAATATAATAATAACCAATTTATTATTGCCTCTAGGGCATATTTCCAACACGTAGATCCCAACATCATGTGCATAGGAGGTGAGAGCAGAGTAGCACACACACCTCCCACACGCCGGCCGGCAAAAAAACAGAGGAGTGAGCGGGCAGGGGCGGGCATATATATAGGCATCTCTTTGGTCCTGGTTGGTGGCTAGAACTGGGACAGAAGACTGACCTTTAGTCACGGTTCAAGCCACCAACCGGGACTAAAGGGGTTGAGCGAGGCCCTTTAGTCCCGGTTCGTGTCTGGAACCGGGACTAAAGAGGTCAGATGAACCGGGACTAGTGCCTGCCGAGGCCCGGACGACGTCCTGGCCTCACGAACCGGGACTTATGCATCCATTAGTCCCGGTTCGTAACACGAAATGCTCTTGTCTTGCCTGGACCAAAGCCTTGTTTTCTACTAGTGCGCATTCCTCAGCCATCTAATGGTTGATCCTTGCATTGTGTTGTAACTTTGTACTTAATCTTCTTTTTTGTTCTTCTTGTCGCTTGTATGGTTCTTCAGCCTGGTTTCCCTCATAAACGGGATCAATTTGTTTAGGTTTTTGATTCAGCTTCCCTTATAAACTGGATCATTCTCTTAGTGCATGGCCAACTTTGAGTAGTATACTCATGTGGGGCAACTCCCTCCCATATCACCCTGTGATTCCTCACAAAGATCATCGATGCAAGCGTCTTTGATATTCGCAAGGAGCTCTTTAGCAAGGCCACTACATAGGAGTAGGTACTAAAGTTGACAGTGCAACTTCCAATTTAACTTGGGCAGGAAGGTAGGCATGCATCTTGTGTGCTAGATAATTAATCTTAAAGGCTAGCTCCATCACATGCTTAATCCTAAAAGGGTATGGATGATAATATTATCTAATTAATGGTAAGTAATCAGATTACTGTTACTTTATAAAGGTTCTCCGTTTCAAGGACTTTATCAAAGGTTCCCTAAATAAAAGGAACTTTATCAAAGGTAACATATATCACACACATGGCTAATGGATAATCAAATTGAGCGAGTGAGTTGGTGCCTTTTAACTCCAGCGTCCATAAAAGTTGGTGCCATCCGATCCAGTGGAGCACTAGTGAGCTGCGCTCTTCGTAGTGTGACACTACGCACTTGATCTCTGCTACTGTGTGAGGTACGTACAAGTGCGAACTATTTCACCTAGATTATGCCCATGTTTTGCTACCATTAACTCGTTTTGCTACCATTGTGAGTTTGATCTATCAGGATTCTTCTCTTGTGCCTAATAATGTTGCAATGCGTGTGGTGGTCGGTCTAGTCTAGTTTAGATCTTGTTTGGTTCGAAGATCACATCAGCCTTGATTGTATCTTGCTTACGATTGCCATTATTTCTTTCACAAAATAAATAAATAGTGAAAGAACATCAAAATCAAACATGCAAGTATCACCTTTCTTTCATCTTGGCTGCAGTAAACGCAACAGATAGATGGCAAACAACACACAAACAACTGATGTATCAGGAGGACGGTCACGGATGGACCAACGGATCCTAGAAGCAGCCACCTGTGGTGATTCCTCGTCAATGAAAGAGTTGGCCAAGAAGAATCCAAGCATTCTGCTTGGAACAAGCCCACAAGGGAATAACTGCCTCCACATCTCCACCATCCATGGGCACAAAAAGTTCTGCATGGATGTGCTGGAACTAGAGCGGTCTCTCCTTCCAGATGTCAACTGCGAGCAAGAGACGCCGCTTGTCATCGCTGTTACACTTGGCCATGCCCCTTTGGCTTCAGATTTACTCAAGTGCTGCTGCAAAGAAGAAGAATTGAGGCGGATAATCTTGCAACAGGACAGGTATGGATTCAACGCACTCCACCATGCCATTCGCAACGGCCACCAGAAACTCGCGCTGGAGTTGATAGAAGCAGAGCCAGCCCTGTCGAAAGCCGTGACCAAGTACAATGAGTCGCCCATGTTCATGGCCGTGATGAGGAATTTTACAGATGTTTCCGAGAAGCTATTGGCCATTGCTGATTCTTCTCATGTGGGAAAGTATGGCCGCCATGCTCTTCATGCTGCAGCTAGAAATGGAAATCAATGTGAGACCTGTGGATTACAAGTTAAATATAGAATTGTATATGTATGTGCAGCAAACTAGCTCTAGAATTTACAACTTGGAATTATCCAGAGCTAGTGTAGTTCATGTGTTTTAATATTGTGTTATATATCATCACTACTAAACTAAACAGTCTAATAATCGATTTTGCTACGTCATTTTTCGTACCAAAGACTTGTCCTATCATCATCACTGTGCTCTTAACCCATCGTGCATGCATGTCTTGACTTGTTTTCAGATATTGCGGGCGAAATTATGGACAAACGTCCTCTCCTGGCCAGAGAAGCTGACTCGGATGGGATTACTCCAATAAGAATGGCTATAACTTACGACAAGTCTGACGTGCTGTGCATATTGCTGGAATATGATTATTCTTTAGCATATGAAACCGACAAGAATGGTTATCCTCTCCTCTGTTCAGCCGCTACTCGGGGTCAAGTTAATGTTGCTCAAGTGCTTCTTCTCTATTGCCAAGATGCTTTTTATTGCCAGGTACTCAGAGATGGTACGGCAATTGAAAAAAGTTTGACATGCCTTCACATAGCTGTACAGAACGGTCATCTAGAGTTCGTCGAATTTATCTTGAAGAGGCCACAACTTCGGAAACTCATTAACATGCAAGACATGGATGGAAAAACTGCTCTACATTACGCAATCCAGCAGTGTGATCCTAAACTTGTTGCTGCATTACTGGCTTACGACGATATAATAGACACAACAATTCTCGACAACCATGGTAATTCAGCGGCTTCGCAATTATCGAGCATCACTGATGATGACAAGCCTTTAGACTGGGTACGTATATGCTATAAACATATTGAACCATATAATATTAGTATTATTGTAGACCTTATTAATTTTGTCTTTTCCTTGTTTTTAATTGAATCCATGCAGAAGGAAGTGCAGCTGCTTATGCAAAAAGCTGATCCCAACGATGATGACATCTCATTGTATAATCTAAGCAAGGGAGCCAAGCAACGGGAAACTATTGAATCAAGGAAGGAGAGGCAGTCACTAACTCAAAAATACACAAGCAACACATCACTCGTGGCAATTCTACTTGCGACAATAACCTTCACTGCTGCTTTCACTCCACCTGGAGGATATAGCACTGATGCTGGAAGCGCAGGACTTCCCATCATGTCTAAACAGATTGCATTCCAAGCATTCTTGGTCTCTGACACCTTAGCAATGTGCTCTTCATTTGTTGTGGCCTTCATATGCCTGATGGGAAGGTGGGAGGATGATAAGTTCACAACTTATTATATCTCAGTGACTAAGAAGCTTACTTGGTTTGCATACATGGCAACCATTACAGCTTTTGCGACTGGTTTGTACACAGTGCTGGCCACGCGTACCCACTGGTTGGCCATTGGGATTTGCTCTGTGGTAGGTTTAGTGCCCTTTCTTACTATGTTCATAGCGAAATGGCCTATCTTGAAGCTCAAGTTTCGCCAAACTTGTCGTGGCTTGAGGCTCAAATTTCGGCAACGCCAAACTGGCAAATCCAAATCCAATGACATGGTCTGAGCCGGACAGTTTGTTTTATGGTTATTCTTTCTGGTAATAATTTACAATGTATCTGTAATGAACATTGTTTGGCTACTCTATTGCAATGTTACTTGTTAATTCATTGGGGAAAAACATTGTACAGTTCATTCTTCCATTCCGTTGGATGTTCATTTGAAAGACACCTCTAATGGTGATTAGCATTTGAAAGGCGAGAATGGACGTAGCTACAACAAACATTTCTATGATAAACTCAATACGGTTTAACATAGCTACAGCCTACAAGTTGGATGTTGATACAGTTGATCTATTTTGAAACACCAGGACAACACATAATCCTGAAGATATACAACAGGCTAGGTAAACAAGAAAAAACATGATAGGTCTTACAATCACAAAAAAAAACATATCTTGGAGCTTAATTACCAGTGAATGTCTGTTTGGACTGGATGACCAAAATATAGTGTTCTTATGATGCTACCAGATTAACCTGATAATTCCCAAGTGTGATGGCGATGCATGTGGGTGCTGTTTACTTCCTTGGAGGCATCCTTGTGTACAGTGTACTGGCGCTCCTCCCCTCCCCTATGGTCCAAGCTGCAAGTGAAACCTCAGATCCATTTAATTCATGTTAAGGTTTAATAACCAAATTTAATATGAAAATGCGGGGGAATAATTTTAGATCTATGGGTGTGTTGTGCACTGAACGTCAACATCAGTTCATGTGTAACAACAAATGTGTTTGAGTGAGCCATTTGAGTCACTCAAACAACTTAGGTTTTATATTAATCGAAAACTCCAGTGTTGTAGATCTAAGTTGGGTGTAGGGAACTAGGGAAACGTGGCATCTTTTTTTCAGAATGATTGTGGTGCTGAACTTTAGGAGATACTGAAATATTTGAGAGAACTTGATTTGCACAGCATACAACATGTCCCCCCAGTGTACCGCTGATAAGAATTAGTTCTGGATTCCTTGACTTGCACAGTTACATGTAAGATCAAATACGACCTGGCTGCCTCAATTGTTAGTACTACAACGTTCTCTTGTGGAAATTCATTAGCATCTACTCCCTCGGGTAGTTTTCCTGATCTGTGTGACTTAATTGGTTAACTTTTATCTTCAATGAACTTAACATTATTCTATCAGTTGTGTTGTAATGGTATTCTGCAGTGACTATTGCGGTTGCTGAATCTCGTGAGATGCTAAATCGATCTGATCCAAGAGTGGCAACCAGGGAGAAGGATGTAGCAGCCTTGAAGCTATAGTTTTTTCTTTTCAATCAAAAACAATTATAGTGTTGTTCCATAGCATCTTCCATTCTATCAGGATTACTTTTCGCTACACAAAAATAAACAAAGAATATGATGGTGTAACGAATATACCATCCCTACTGAGAGCAACGCTCATCGGTCGCTCCCGTGGGCGGCCAGGGAGAAAACTAACCGCCCCAAGCGCCACACCCCGCTCTCCCTCCCCTCGCTGCCGTCGCCGAGCAAAGCTCACGCGGCTCAGCGGCGGCAGGGCCCTTTCCTCCTCCCGCTCACAGTCGAGCGGCACGGGCTGGTCGCATCGGAGCGAGCTTGGGCACACGGACACTGGCGGCGTGGCGAGGCAGCGCAAGGTGCGTGGGCTGGCGCGGCCGGGAGTGGAGCCACGCAGTGTGGAGCGAAAGCCCAGCGACGGCCAGGAGTTGTGGCGTGCGTATGGGGCGCATGCGGCCCTGATCTGGTGCGCATCAGCATGGCTTGATGGCCAGAGGCGGGTGCATGCGGCGTCCTTCTATCGTGCGGACCGCAAGGGTGCTCTAGCGGGGGGGGGGGGGGGGGGGCCTCGACCTGGCTTGAAGGCGTGGCGCGGAGGATTTGGCGTCTTCGGTCGTCGGCGTGCTCGCGCATCGATGCGTCCAGTGCAGGCTACGCTAGTCACCGCAGTGGTCGTCAGCCACGGGTGGCACTCCACTGCTTCCTTGCTGTCACGGTGCTCGTCGGGGCACGGCAGCGATTTACGTCCGGTGGCTCTTCTCCTAGTCGACCGTGGATGGATCTGGCTTGGAGGCTTTTGTTTTGGCCGCCGGTGGCCTCTGCGAGGTGCATTTGGCAACATTGTGTCTCTTCTTCAACAGGTTAGTCCTTGGTTGGTGGTCTTGCCAACACCGGTGTGGGTCGTTGAGGGTGTGTTTGGGAGCTCGGGTGAAAACCCTGTCTCAGCCTATGGCCTACAACCAGCGATTGCAACGTCAGCGGGTGTCGTGGACCTTCTGAGAGGCATCGCTGCTCTGTCGCCTCACCCCTGACCCACAGGCTGGCCGTTGCAGCTTTAGGGGAAGCCTTAGATCTGTGTGATGGGACGAAGACGGCGCCTTGGTGTCGTTCTCCCTCTTGAGGGCTCTCTGGAGCGAGGCATTGGCAAGAGGTACCGATGGAAGATGGTGGTGTTGGCGTCAAGGCTTCTGTAGTAACGATGGTGAAGACGAGTGAAGTCGGAGGCATGGCAATGGTTGCGGTAACCGGCTCTTCTCCAGCGTGTCCGTGGGATTACCTCAGGTTGTTTTGTTGCGGTGAAGTCGGAACTGCGGCGGCGGGGCCCTGTGGTAACGATGACAGGCAGCAGGTGGTCATCCGCGACGCCAGTCGTGCATAGTCCTCCTTTGGAGCTCTCCATTAGAGTCGGGGCTGTGTTGCCCTCAATGCGGGTGGCTAGCACAGGTCTTCTTGTGCTTCCGCACAGCCTCTACGGTAACGGTTGGGTCGATGTTCATCTTTGGCGAAGTCAGAGTAGGAGTTTAGGGGGGGGGGGGGGGGGTGATGACGCCTATTGAGGAGAAGAGATGAGGATAACGCACGGGTGTATATTGACAAGGCCCTCTTTATTGAGGTGTGTGTGTGTGTGGTTTCTTGTGTGCTGATCAGCGGATTGTGGCCATTTTAGCCCGGTTTTTCATTAATTAACCGAGCAACTCTCTTCTACTTAATTAATGGATGAGGCAAATCTTTTGCCTCAGTGTCGGAAAAAAAAATAGACAAAGATGAAGGTAGTCTCACTGCCAGAATAATGCTACTCATAGGATAAATTTGAAAATGACACTAGCATAAAGTGGCACGTAAGTGTTAACCCTTCTACATGACTAGGTGTATTGATTTTCTCCGGGGCAGAGGTCAAGTCAAGCTGGGATCAGAGCAGGAATTGAGTCAAGGAAAAGCCAACTAGTAGCTGGGAAAAGGATCTTGTTTCCGGGAATTCCTGGTTTGAGGATATGCCTCTTATTACCAAAAATCTGTTGTATCAAAAGATTATATCGAAACTTCGTGACAAGATTTGATAATGTACCTTATGTTTGTTTCTAACTAGTAGCTGCAACAGATGCTCATTTCACCTGAAGTTATGCTATTATCAACGTTGTATGCTGAAAATGTTTCCTGCCATGTTACCTGTGTTTTTGTAGTGTTCTGGGCCGTTATTCAATAGCAGATCGGGCTGGAGAGGCCATCAAAATGACAAGATCCTTCCATGACCATTGTCCCGGTGAAGCTCAGGAGTCTGTCGAAAATATTATTCTTGACCTGTACAAGTTATCTCAGTCCTGTAAAAGAATTATGCATATAAGCTTACTTTCTGCCGAAGCCAGTTTTACGGTTTCATTATACTAGTAGACAATGAACAAGTTCAGTACATTGGCGCAATCCCATGTGAAAAAGTCATGAGCTAATAATTAACCCACAATGGAGTTTTGCATGAATATTTAACCAAGTTTTTTTTCCCTGATACAAATCATATGTTCACCCAGAAATGCAGTAGGACAAAAGAGCAGATTGAAATGCTGACAGTCTAAGTCTCTGCAAACACCATTCTGCGCCTATATGCAGGCTGAGAACTATGAGGAAGCTGAAATGCTCTACAGGTAAATATCTTTGTTTGGGATGGACCTACGTACAAAGCAGATATATATGAATTTGGCTACACATGGTTTGTATTATTCTCTTGAAATTCTCAATCCTATGTTGGTGTTATTTGTAAGAAGACCTGAGTAAATAGTATAGCCAACATTATGTTTCTCTCAGTCCGCATCAAGGATGCTGACAGTAATGACTGTTCTCAGCAGTCTGCACTGATAAATGATGATACAAGTACAAGTGAATTGCTACCTCCGTCTCGGTGAATAAGTCATTCGTGTAGTTCTAGGTCGACGATTTAACTATCTAAACATGTATTATATGTGACAAAAAATATATATTTAGAAACTACATCCGTGTAGAAATCTAGTGATATACTTTTCATGACATATAACACATATTTAATTCCTCAAATCGATGACCTAGAACTACGCGAACGACTTATTCACCTAGACGGAGGTAGTATTATTTTTCTGTCAAAACCTCAGGCAATGTTTACAGGGAAGCCCTTGCTATAGTAGTTGATTAAAGAGTGTATTCAGCCATCTGCATGACTTAGATTGGAAAGGTAGCTCAAGCTATACCTTACAACTGCAAGGATGAAAACCATGTCACATTTTTTGCCCAGGCTACTGAAGTGCTTAGGGAGCTTGATTTACAAACATGCCCTTTCCCATAACTCAGATATACCGACGTGGAGAACCTTGAATATCTACATCCATAAATACTCTCTAATCCTACAAATGAACTGAATTACGAGGAATCACTAATTTCAGTTCCGGCGAATATGGAGAGAAGAATCAACAATGTCTGGAGAACCATAATCTTTCTAGACTGAAGCAGCTAGTTAAAAAGAACAGACCAGATATCAGCACATGAGTCAAGTTCAGACTCCTAGCTCAGCTGAATGGTTGTCAAACCATGATGGCGCCAAAGATGCCAAGAATCATATGCAAGACAAATGTGGGCTAAAAACACTACTGTGCAAGGTGAGAGCAGGAAGCATGCAAGTGAGCAGAGGGACAGAACACCATTACTCTCAAGAAAGCAGCAGCCTGAAAACCCTGGTTAGGGATGTTCGGCTACAGAATACATCAGCAGTTTTTTTTAGGGAATGCACATCACCAGGTTCATGGAGATGCAATGTTTCCAGAATCTCGACAGACTACAACACAAACCGGAAATTTGTCAGGACCGCTCCAGCATGGAAGTGGCAGAAAACTCAAGATCAAAGCAATCGAGTCTGCCAAAGTCTTAACACTGTTTATCTCAGTGAGAAAGCTCAAGGCACGGAGCAAACACCATGGAGCAGCAGTGCAGCTCAGCGTTCACTTTTCCACTGTCATGTACTCCCTCCGTCCCAAAATACTTGTCATCAAAATAGACAAAAAGGGATGTATCTAGAATCAAAATACATCTAGATACATCCCCTTTTATTCATTTTGATGACAAGTATTTCCGGACGGAGGGAGTATCATTTGCTGACAATGGAAACTCTCGGGGTGCTAGTCACACGAAGGCCACCAACCGCTGGTTTAGAACGCGGCGAGCACAATACAATGGAGGCTGCAGAACCACCTGCAGGTCTTCCAGGAAATCACAAATGAGATGAACCAAAATGCTGCATAGCTAGATCTATATTCCCCACTCACTGTTGATGGAAGTTCTTACCAGTAAGTAGTGGTTGTTGTTCCCCACCAGAGATGAGACTAGTACGTAGTTCGTAGTTTTTCCTTCCTGGATTTGTTTCTGAGAAGAGGCATTAGCATTGGAGTGTCAACAGCTCAAGGGGGATTAGTTACAACAATCATGTAGAGCTAAGGAACTTGCCAAACATTGTCAATACTTCATGTTCCTAACAAGTCCATGAATCATACTCTCTTCAGATCCAAACTCTGATCAGCTTACTTCATTTGAGCTAGTAATATGCTGTTATTTCTTGAGCTTTGTGAGGCAGATGGCCCAGCATTTATAGAAAACTATAAGTTGAGGAGAAAGTGTTAGGTGCAGTATTTCAGGCTTAATTGACGTGTAAGGGAATCACTGTGAGGTGTGGCAAATCGGGGAGACCAAGTATTAGCTTTTGGGAGAGACCAAAAAGCATACAGTTAGCTGCAGCCGGGAACCTATATGAGCACTTGTGCCACAGGCTGTGCTTTCAGTTATTTCTCTTCCAGTTGCGTTGGGCCATCCGTGCACTAATCAAGAAACCATTGCCAAAGAATCGTTATTAATGACTGAGTGGTCATATAAGTAATATCTTATACACACTGTGGTCAATGTCAGAAGACTCTAGAGACAGTGTAGTTCTGCTGGATAACTTGCAATGCACTTCTGCAAACTTCAAGTTCTTAAGATCCAGCTTAAATGACTACAACATACAGTGTTATATGACGTGGCATGAATGTCTACACATTTGCAATGTTAATCTTAATATTTGTTAACAAACTCAGAACCAAGCACAACACAGTGTTATATGACGTGGCACGAATGTCCATTACTCATACTTATTGGCCAAATAGCAGAAGGAACTACCCAAGTTGATTGCAGAGTAATGAGAAATACTAAAGGAGTTAAACACAGTAACATGGTATACATTAGTTAGACGAGATGCAGTCAAAACCATCTGAATAAATAAAGGTCATCCATTTCAGTACCTCATCAGAGAAACATAGCTTGCTATTATAGAAGTTGTACCCAGCGACATATAACAAAGATCAAACATGCTGAGATAATTGCTCTTTATCATGTCCTCTGTTCAGTGCAGGGAAAACAGGTGGCCACATCATCATAAAGGGAGAGATATGTATGCGGCCTATATGAACATTACCATGGTCATATGGTGCCTGCTCATACACCTTCTCAACCACCCTGCTCCTCAGATGAACATAAAGGACAACACCATATGTTGCATAATCCAAGAATACAAACTCGGCATTGTCCCCGACTGCAGCAACACGAAGAAAATCACCATCTTGTGGCATCAAAGTCTGATTTTGATCAGCAAAACGTGTGCATCCCTCACGGATACTGAATGTGTCCACCAGCAACCAACCAGCTGCGCCATGGCCGGCACCGGTCATCCCATTCAGCCACACACTGAGCTGAAATCCGGCTGCACTGACGAGATAAAGCCCGGAATCATCCGCACATGACAGCAGGTAACTGCGCCGCACTCCAACTGGGAGCTCGAGGGTGAAGAAGGTTGACGTGGCCAAATCAAGACCCAGGATGTACCCAGAGGTTCTCACCATGAAGACCTTGCCATGAACGGGCGGCAGCAATTCTTCCAGGAAGGTTGTGCCATGCGGGTGCTCTACCTCTATCACCGCGGTGCCAGGGACGCCCCATCCGCCGGATCCCAGGGCGTATATTTCGGCATAGACTTTTCGGCTGACCATCAAGAGATGCACCAAGGTGATGCCGTCGCGGGCCCCATCCTCTGGAAGGAACATCTGGGTGAATCTCGCTTGAGCGCGCTCATGGGTGGGCGGCGGTGCCGGTGGGAGGACGGTTGGGGCCTCCCCGGCGAGCAGCGGCGCCAGGAGATAGTGCTTGAATCTGCCGCCGCGTAGCTGGCGCCAGCGGCTGCGGAACGCGGTGAGGAGGCGGCCGTTCCGGCAGTGGATGAGTCGCTCGGCTCCGCGGGCGAAGGCGCCGTCGCAGGGGGAGGCCGGGCGGCGCGAGAGGGCGACCAGCTCCCGGGGCTGCGGGAGCGGCACGAACTGATACCGGCCGGGGTAGCCGGCGTAGAATCCGAGCAGGCGGGGCGGGTTGCGCTCGCGGAAGCGGCGGAGGAAGACCGGATCGGAGGCGTGGAGGAGCCACCGCTTGGAGACGAGGGCGGCGCGGACGAGGAGGTTGGGGAAGCCGAGGAAGAGGAGGATTTCGCGGAAGAGGTCGTCGTCGCCGAGCACCGACGCCACCGATGGGGCCGGGGCCGCCGGCGGCGGTCCATCGCCGTCCATGTTTTGGCCGCTCAGATTTGGGGGATTTTTCAGGAGGGGAGAGGACGGAGAGGGGTTTGGGCTTCGGAGGGGTTTATTTGGGATCAGGGTCTATTTTTTTTTGGAACAAATTTATCCAAATGATAAATGCCACACATGCGAAGCACTCCGGTATGATGTTTTTACCACTAAGGTTGTAAAAAATACAAATTGAAAAAACTGAAATTTGTCATCGAAAAGAAAATTGTCATAGTTGACAACTAAAATTATCATCGTTGCGTCACTAAACTTGCTATAAAACCATTCCAAATTGTCATGTGCTTGTGCCACGCGTGTGACACTTATCAGTGTCCCAAATTTATCATATGGGTCACAGTTACACTCTTTTTTTCTTCTATCAAAAAACTCAAGAAGAGTGCGGCTTTATAAATTAATAAAGCCATTAGCGGCCAAAAGTACGCCATTAATATAACCTTTTGAAATTAACACTCGCACGGGTTAATTTGATTTTGATCTCGTTTTATATGGCATGACATCGGCTGCTCTCTTTTACTAACTTAGCATCCCAATTAGCTTACTAAATTATGTAGCTGTGTTAACATTACATTGTTTGTTGAAATAACCACGAATCTTTGCCACCGCTCAGCAAAAGAATGGAGGAAGCCACCTAAAATTGCCTAGATTGTGGGATGTAAGACTGGCTCATTCTTCACTTTCTTTTTTTTACCATGCCTTGCACTCTATTTCTGAAAATATGCTTGGAACTACCATATGTGTAGCATTTAGGGGTAAATATGCGAGTGGAAGCTATCAAGTTGTAGAAATGTCACGACTAAGAATAGGGATGGCAATGGGTACCCATTACCCGCGTACCCTGTGGGTAAAAACCCTATTAAGGTAAGGGCATGGGACAAAAAATTACTCATGGATACTTAAATGGGAAAATATCATACTCATCGGGTAGAGAGGGTACGGGTATGGGATCGTATAACTCATGCCCGCGTACCCATGTACCCATCGTCTAAAATGTTGACAGGTGGGTTTCCGTTAATATCCCAATGTATTCATTTCCCCTCCTAATCACGCTAGGTAAAAACTCTAATGTGTATTCAAATAATTTATCATGATTTCGTGAACTTAAAGTGTATGCATATGTGTTGTTATTTATGATTATGTGTTGTTGTTTAACATTTTTATATGTCACTTTATAAGCAAATATTTTTGTTTATGCGAATATGTTGTTGTTACAATATGTTGTTGTACATTGTTGTTTAAAATGTGTTGCTATTAATAATTTATGATTATATGTGTTGATTTTTACAACTATTTTCTACTCAATTGATGTGTTGTAAACGCGGGTATTTTTACCCGCGGGTACCCATATACCCTGTCGGGTGACGGATATGGGAAAAAAATTGTATCCTTGATGGGTATGGGTATGGGTGATGGGTAAACTCAGGACGGACGGGTAAGGGTATGGGGTAGCTCCACCCGTACCCATACCCTGCGGGTGCCATCCCTAACTAAGAACCATATTCAATGGCATGTTGAGAAGGCACCAACGCCCATGACAATACGAAAAAATGTTATCGAAGGCGAAGGAGTAATAGTGAACTATCATTAAAATTTGATAAGCATAGATATTTTAGGACTAATCTGTCGCTAATGATATTTTTTTTGCGGGTAGCCGCTAATGATGTTAATTTTATATGTAGCAGTAATTTTAACGATGGTAAAAGAACTCTAATTCTTATGGTGGCAAATCGGAAAGTTGTATGTTGTCCATGCACGCATATACTTTAAACGTCTATAACAGTAACACTGCAAATCGCCAGTGTGCAAGACGCACCAAAGCAATTAATCAATCCTTAGATGAAGTGGAATAATACTTTCACTAAAAAATATGGTGTGTGACTTTTGTTTAGGCCAAATGGCTAGTAATTTAGGAACTCTTACTTCCGATGTGGAAATGTTTTAGAAAAGGGATAAATAACATTGAAATCTACATCGTAAGTATCATTGAGAGTCAAGCTCTCCTTTCACCCAAGTTGCAGGGAAGCCGGATCCCAACCCCGTTGAGTAAATCAAGACGAAGAGCTCCACCCAAGCTATGCAAGTATATGAAGAAGAGGAGCATGAAGATGGATCACCATTTGAAATACTCTATAGAAGACTTTATTGGAATACTGAATTTATAAAGATACCAAAAGCCCAATATGAAAAGGATCCTAATTATTCATAATCTGTGAAGAGAGTTTGCACAAACATGCGCGGGGGCTAGAGTTTGAATCCACCAAGATGGGAGATGGTTAATGTTGAGTATAATGATTAGATTGAAAACATAGGATAGAGTAGGAAAATATTCTGGTTTGTCTTGTATTCTTTTTTTTAAAGGCTGGAGGAAGATCTCCGGCCTCTGCATCTGGACGATGCATGCAACCATTTTATTAATTATTCATAAAAGTCCTTATAAAGAGATACAACAGTAAGTTTGAAGCCACCGCCTAGTCAACATCTGTCGCTACTCCTATCCAGTTGATGAAGGGATGCTGATAGTCCGGGCCTAATACCACAGACCTCGCAGTCAAGCCTAACATCTAAGACCTGAGACCCCAACCTAGCCACTTGCCGGGTCTGGGGCACACACTGGTCCGGCGTGCTCTCAGAGGCCGTCGCCGCCAACTGCCACCGCTCCAGCTTCAGAACTGTACTGATGCATCAACCTTGCTCGGTCTAACTATCGTCGACGCCACCATGGCGCCCAACGGCACCTCCTCCCTGCGCGCAAACAGCTGAGCACGTCGCGGTCGCCACTGATACACCTCAGCGCCATGCTGCCAAGTACCACCAGCCGACACAGCTTGAAGTCCTTGGAAGATATGTCGTGCGTAGCACCTGCCGACCAGGCATGACAAAGCGTAGCACCTGTCGGTCAGGCATGACTTGACATCTCCACTGAAGCTCCATGCAAGACGAAGCCGCTCCACCTCCTGCCTCTGACTTCCAGCGCTGCTCCACAAACGATTCTCCCAAAAGAGAAACGGCACCGCAGTGCCGCCATCGTCCGATCTGGAACACCAGATCCTAGGGTTTCCCCCGGAGCAGCACGAGTGGGTCGACAGTAGTTACACGACGATGCCTCCATCCAAGGTAACGACGTAGAATGCCGCCATCGCCTGCCGTTGGCACGGTTTTCACTGGCAACCATGTCTCCCCTACTCGCAGTCGGGACTAGATGATGGATCTCGAGATCCGATCACCAAGCCTCTGGCCGGCCATCTCTGACGAAGAAGATGACCACCACTGCCGGCCAGCGAGACGACGCGAGATGAAGTAGGGCGCTGCCAGCGTGTGTCCTGGCCATCACCACCGGCGCTAGGCCCGTCCGGGACCACGCCCCATGGCCGAGGACAACGGCAAGCACTGCCACGACGGGGACGCAGACCCGAAGCCCAGATCCGGCCCACCCACGCGCCGCCAAGTGGTCACCACCAAGCGCCGTTCAGGGGCAGCCCCGCCGCCGTGAGGGACGCCGCCCCACGGGCAGCAGGCGCCAGCCATCGGCGGAAACCCGCCGCGCGCCACCGGCCGCCGCGAGATCTGCACGAGGCAATGGCGAAACGGCAAGGACGCCCCGCCGCCACCTTCCCTGGGGACCGCGCGGGCTTCGCCAGTGTCCCCTCCGGCGGCGGCGAAGCGGGGGAGGAATGGGGAGGGGCGGCTGGCGGCGCGGTTAGGGTTTCCCCCGTGCGCCAGAGGCGACGCGTGGGGGCGGGCTCCTATCTGCGGTCTCTCCTCATTGTCTTGCATTCTAAGAAGATCATGTACTCTTATATATATGCCCATGAGGCTCAAGCAATAAACATAATTTCCACCAATCCCTCTCTATCCCTTCTGATATGGTATCAGCCTAACCTCGATCTAAAACCCTATCCGTAACCACCGCTTCCGCATCACGTCGCTCCCGGGGCGGTCGATCTCCATGATTGCCACCGGAGACCGCACAACTCGTACCTAGGGTTCGTTCGCCGGTCGTGATGACCGACTGCCTAGAGAGTCTTTCTTTCCGATCCTTTGATCAGGACTTTTTCTCTAGCCGATTGATTGATCGGTATTTCTTTTTTGGTTCTTTGATCTAAGATCTGTTTGTGTCGTCCATCACCTCTGCTTCGACATCCAGACCGGTTGTTGTACAACGGCGCCCCATCGCGCGTCCCAGCTTCACGCATGCAGCGGGCGTCTGCTCTCGCGCCCTGTACGCTGCTGGCCGGCGCCGGCCGTCCCGCGGTGCGTGGCCTGCGGACACGCACGCTCCCGGCGTGGCCGTGTTGTGCCTACACGCGCGCATACACTGGTGTAAGGATGGCAATGGATCGGGTTCGGCCTGGGTTGAACAATATCAAATCCATATCCGAATCCACGAGGATATTCTTTGCCCATCCATGAGAAACTCCGTGGGCAAAAAATTATGTCCAAGTCCAAACCCGATGGATATCCATAACCAATGGATATCCATCGGGTCCTATAAACACATATACATAATACCTTGAAAAATTACATACCATGGCACAACATTCGAATGAAGACTCAGATTCTCTTAAAATGGCATTGCACAACAGCACAACATTAAATAAGTTTTCAAATGCTCACAGCATAATTTCTCAGTCTTAGTTTCTTACAAAATGACATATGAATAGTCCAACATTAAATAATGACAAGTACAACCAGGAGACATATGTACATCATAGTTCTCATTATGAATGAAAAAAGGTATTATTTTAGGCATCATCTTCTTTCTTCAGCGCATGGCGGACTAATCTTCAGTTATGATAGACTCGGACGCATCCTTGATGTGAACAGATCATAAGAACAATAATTAAAAACATGAAGAAGAAAAAAAAACAAATATTGTATCATGTAAAAATCAACTATAATGAGTGGAATATGTCACCATAGTTTCTTCATCATCATCAAGAACACTCTGAAATGCCGCAAAGAGAGGGGAGTTGCTATCACTTTATGCAACATTTAGGTGATGAAGGAACACTCAGTAACAAATTCCCAACGATAGCCCAGGCATCGCCTTGTGCTGCATCGTGAGAAGCCATTGCCCTATACAATGAAGAAAATCTTCCGTTTCAGTTAAATGGAACTACGTATGTAATGTATGAACCGTACAAATTCTGTACCTAAAATGCAATTTTTACAACCAAATTAAGAAGAAATCTCAATTAAGAAATAGCTAAAGCAAGGGACTGTGCGATCTTTCATAACCCACTTGATTGAAATTCGAAAACGAACTGACTGATTTGGTAAACAAGAATTACTAATTAGAATGCATATATATAGATCAGGTCATGTGTAGAAAAGTATAACCAACTGAAATTGACCACTACAATCTCTTGTTCTCTGATTTGCAGTCAGATATAATTTTTTAGTCAGATTTGTAGTCAAATCTGACTGAAATTGACTACGACAGAATACAGATCAGGTCATGCTGTAAAGTCCATTTTTTACTGCCACCAACTAACAAACATAAATTGACCACTGCGAATCTCTTGGTCTCTACTCCAATTACTAATAATACAAAGTCATGCACAAGCACGTACGTCATGCACATCCATGCACAAGAGCACTAGATGTACACGAGCAGAGACAAAAAACTTGCCCTGATGGTTGGTTGTTTGGTGTGGTTGTCACCTCCACGACGCGGTCCTGCTCCTCGTCGCCCTCTGCGTCGGCCTCGCTGCACCTCGGTGACGCCGCCGTACTCCTGGCCGTGTGCACCGCCGCTCGCTGCATCGTCGTGCTCCACCTCGTTGCCGCACATGTGGACTGGTGGTATCTTGCGTGCTTGGAAACGCTTAGATGGAGGAGTGTGGCGGATCTATGGAGATGGAGATGTGGGGCGGGTCTATGGAGATGGACTTGGCCAGCCACCTTCCCGATGAGTGGGTAGCTGCAGTGCGGCACCACATGTGGACGGCGACGCAGGCTATATCTAGGTCCGCAGGAGTAAGAGTCGAGGATGTTTTGAATCAGAATGATCGAATCCATTGATCGATGGTTACAGGCCCCCTTTTATATGTCCCAGACACGACGATCCCTCGAGGGGGCGTCGGTTCCAGGAGATCGAAGGGAGGCGTCGGTTGCGGAAACGACGGTTTGGGCAAGGGGAGATTTTCCCCTAATTACAGAATTAGTTTTAACACTCCCCCTAATCTACGCTTGACCATGTAGATCATCTTCACGATTGTCCGGGAAGCTCTATCATCTCAAAAGATTCTCCTTCAAAAGTTCTTCATAAAATCTTTGATGAAATCCTGAAACATATACTCACAAAGAAAGATAGCATAATGTGATGTCATTAAAATGAGGATATCTCAAGAAGAGACTCCCCCTGACACCTGCAAGTCCCTAAGTCTTCGCATACCAATTCCATGAACACATTTCTGGAATGTAGAATTTGGTAGAGACTTGGTAAATAAATCAGGAAGGTTGTCGCATGATTTGACTTGCAGAATGCTTATTTCCCCGCTTTTCTGAAGATTATGGGAGAAAAACCATTTAGGAGAAATATGCTTGGTGATATTACTCTTGATGTATCCTGTTTGCATCTGCGCAACACAGGCCGCATTATCTTCATAGATAATGGTAGGTGATTTTATCGAACCCATTCCACATGACTGTTGTATGTGGTTTATCATTCTGCGAAGCCATACACATTCGCATGTTGCTTCAAATAATGAAATTATTTCAGAATGATTGGTAGATGTTGCCACCAGAGTCTGTTTCGAAGACTTCCATGATATAGCAGTGCCACCATGTAGGAACACGAAGCCGGTCTGAGATCTGGCATTATGGGGATCAGACAAATAACCGGCATCTGCATATCCAATCATATCAGTCCTGATTTTTCTGGAACTGGAAAAATAGGCCAAGATCCTTTGTGCCTTGGAGATATCGAAAGATATTCTTCACTCCAGACCAATGACGTTTGGTGGGAGCTGCGCTATGTCTAGCAAGTAGATTCACTGCAAATGCAATATCAGGTCTTGTGCAATTTGCAAGATACATAAGCGCTCCAACAGCACTAAGGTATGAAACTTCAGGTCCCAACACCCCTTCTCCATCATCCCTTGGTCTGAACGGATCTTTCTCTATGTCTAGAGATCGAACCACCATGGGAGTTTTAGATGGATAGGACTTGTCCATATTGAATTTCTCCAATATTTTCTGGATATAGGCAGATTGGTGTACCATGATTTCTGAGGGAAGATGCTCAAGTTGAATACCTAAGCAAAATTTGGTTTTACCCAAATCCTTCATCTCAAATTCCATCTTTAGGTGATTGCGTGCTTCATCAATATCTGGTGTGCTGCCGATGATGTTGAGATCATCAACATACACAGAAATGATGCAAAATCCTGTAGAGGACTTCTTGATGAAACACATGGGCAATCAGCACTATTGGAGTAACCTTTCTGAAGAAGGAACTCACTGAGTCGGTTGTACCACATCCGTCCCGACTGCCTTAAGCCATATAATGACTTATTCAGCTTTACACAATACATGTTGCGTTCTGCATTTTTATTCGGGACAGAGATTCCATCAGGAACCTTCATATATATGTCCGAATCTAGTGACCCGTAAAGGTATGCGGTCACGACGTCCATCAACTGCATAGATAGACGATTTTGCACTGCCAAGGATATAAGATATCGAAAGTGGTTGCACTCATTACTGGAGAATATGTTTCAGTGAAATCAATGCCGGGTTTTTGCGTGAAACCTTGTGCTACGAGCCTTGCTTTATATCTCACCACCTTCTCCGGAAACCCATTTGAATCCCACAGGGAAAACACTGGAAGGTGTAGGTATTGCTTCAGTGAATACCTTTCTTTGTTAAGCGAGGCAATTTCTGCTTGGATTGCATCCTTCCATTTAGGCCAGTCGGAGCGCTTTTGGCACTCAACGATAGACCTTGGATCATGATCAGTGAGAAGGGTATCTGCAATCTTTTCAGCAAAATATATGTCGACAGTCGTAGTCTTACGGTCAAATGATTCTCCAGAATCAACATAGTTGATGGAAATTTCCTGCACCCTAGTGACTCTTCGTGATTTCCCAATACGATCGAGTCTGGGTGTTCCGATGTCCCAGTCAGTTTGTGCATACTGGAACTGGGTTGTGGAGGTTGCCCTTCCACTGGGTGTATACTACCCATCAGGTGTTTGTCAACGTTGAGTTGACCTGCATTTACTGACTCTGAGGTTTTTCTCCTCGATTTCCTTTGCTGCTTGCTAGAAGCATGCTCCGGGTCAGAGGCCGTACTACTCCCCCTCTTTTTAGGAATAGGGAGTTGAGTGGTTTTTATTGGTACCTCCACTCTTTCTGGCGCGTTTCTGGCCGGGTTTAAGGATTTTGTAACACCTTTCAAATCAGTAAATGAATCTGGCAGATTATTTGCAAGATGTTGCAAATTAATGATCTTCTGAACTTGAAGTTCGGTCTCTTGGGTACGTGGATCAGAGGATGAAATGGCATGAGCATTCCAATCAATTTCCGGGCATTCTTTCTGGTACTTGAAATCTCCCCCTAATGCCGGAAAATGTTCCTCATTAAATATGCAATCAGCGTGACGGGCTGTGAACAGATCCCCAGTCAGGGGTTCCAGGTACTTGATAATCGACGGCGATTTGTACCCCACATAGATCCCCAACTTCCTGTGTGGGCCCATAGATGTCCGCTGTGGTGGTGAGATCGGGATGTATGCAGCACATCCGAACTTACGCAGATGGGAAATGCTTGGAGGATTTCCACGTACCAATTCCAGAGGGGAAGAACTGTGATATGCAGTTGGCCTCAATTGTATCAAGTCAGCAGCGTGTAAAACAGCGTGACCCCAACAAGAGGTTGGCAAGTTGCAATTCGTCAACAAAGGTCTTGCAATGAGTTTGATCCTCTTAATCAATGCTTTAGCCAAACCATTTTGTGTATGGACATATGGAACAGAGTGCTGAACTTCAATCCCCAAAGCCATGCAATAATCATTGAAAGCACGTGAGGAGAATTCTGCAGCATTGTCCATTCGAATTGATTTAATTCGACTTTCAGGATAATGGGCTTGCAACTTAATGACTTGCCTCATTATCTTGGCAAATGCATGGTTTCGTGTGGATAGAAGACACACATGTGACCATCGTGTAGATGCGTCAATCAGAACCATGAAATACCGGAAAGGTCCAGATAATGGCTGAATGGGACCACAAATGTCTCCTTGAATACGTTCAAGGAACTGAAGTGGTTCAGCTTGTATTTTGAGGTGTGAGGGCCTCAAAATTAGCTTTCCTGTGGCACAAGATGTGCACACAAAATCAGAAGATTGAGGAAATTTTGACTCAAGCAAATTATGACCAATGGAATTGCTAGTAATTTTTCTCATCATCCCTATTCCAGGATGGCCTAGGCGATCATGCCAGGTTTGGAATGTGTTAACATTCTGAAAAATTACTTTGTATGCAACATGTTCCACGGGTTTGATGTACGTATAGTACAAACCAGACGATAGAGAAGGAATTTTCTCATGTACCTTTTTGCCATATCCGTCATCTTTAGTAAAGACTAGATACTCCTCTTTGTTGTCTTCATGGGTTTCAATATGAAAACCATTTTTACGGATATCTCGATAACTGATCAGGGTACATGCAGAATCGGGATACAGTAAAGCATCCTCAATGGTCACATATGTACCACTTGGAAGGGTGAATATGGCACGTCCAGTACCAACAATCACAGTATCGCGTCCAGGATAGTTAGAATATCTCCATTCGTCTTTTTCAGAGTTTTGAAATATTTCATCTCCCTCAGTATGGAGTTTGTGGCACCACTGTCCATAAGGCATAATTCCTCTTCCATCGGATTGTCCCCGTAGAAAACGGCGGCGAGTGCTCCCTCTCTTCTCCTTTCTCTGATGTTTCTTTTGCTCTCGCTGGCTGTTCTACGTGCGTGATAATGTGTTTTGAATCAGAATGATCGAATCCATTGATCGATGGTTGCAGGCCCCCTTTTATATGTCCCGAAGAGACACGACGATCCCTCGAGGGGGCGTCGGTTCCAGGAGACCGAAGGGAGGCGTCGGTTGCGGAAACGACGGTTTGGGCAAGGGGAGATTTTCCCCTAATTACAGAATTAGTTTTAACAGAGGAGAGGAGAAGATATTTAATGATGATTCACAAGTCATTTACCGAGGAGATAAGAATGGGAAGGAGCGGTGGAGTAATTCCTCAGTGCGGATTAGGGAAATTTCCTTTGTTTTTTATTATAATAAAGAGAAGCTGAAAGGGTATATACTTACGGGTCGGGTTTGGGTATATCCATGGGTATAAAGTTATACCCATGCCCTATCCACAATTAGTCGGGTCGGGTTTGGACGTTGTCCATGGGTATAAAATTGTATCCAAACCCTGTCCATTCGGGTCGGATATCCGCGGGTATCCATGTCCGTGGATAAAATTGCCATCCTTAATTCCACCCATAGTGCTATGTCCATGGCTCGCGCTCATATATTGCGTAAAAGTTGAAAGAGTTTGAAAAGGCTAAGTATGAAACAATTGCTTGGCTTGTCATCAGGGTTGTGCATGATGGGAGCATTTTGTGTGACGAAAATGAAGCATGGCCAAACTATATGATTTTGTAGGGATAAGCTTTCTTTGGCTATGTTATTTTGATAAGATATAATTGCTTGGTTACCATGCTTGAAGTATTACTATTTTTATGTCAATATTAAACTTTTGTCTAGAATCTTTTGGATCCGAACATTCATGCCGCAATAAAGAGAATTATATTGAAAATTATGTTAGGTAGCATTCCACATCAAAAATCTGTTTTTATCATTTATCTACCCAAGGACGAGCAGGAATTAAGCTTGGGGATGCTTGATACGTTGGAACTATAATTTTTGATTGTTCCATGCTATTATATTATCTGTTTTGGATGTTTAATGGGCTTTAATATACTTTTTATATTATTTTTGGGACTAACCTATTAACCGAAGGCACAGTGCAAATTGCTGTTTTTTTGCCTGTTTCAGTGTTCTGCAGAAAAGGAATATCAAACGGAATCCAAACGGAACGAAACCTTCGCGAGGACCTTTCTTGGAACAAATGCAATCCAGGAGACTTGGAGTGGAAGTGAGAGACGCAACGAGGCGACCACGAGGCAGGATGGCGCACCCAGGGGGTAGGCGCGCCCCCCACCCTCGTCGGCCCCTCGTAGCTCCACCGACCTACTTCTTTCGCCTATATATATACTCTTATACCCTGAAAACATCCAAGGGAGCCACGAAACCACTTTTCCACCGCCGCAACCTTCTGTACCCGTGAGATCCCATCTTGGGGCCTTTTCCGGCGATCTGCCGGAGGGGGATTCGATCACGGAGGGCTTCTACATCAACACCATAGCCTCTCCGATGATGTGTGAGTAGTTTACCACAGACCTTCGGGTCCATAGTTATTAGCTAGATGGCTTCTTCTCTCTCTTTGGTTCTCAATACAAAGTTCTCCTCGATGTTCTTGGAGATCTATTCGATGTAATTCTTTTTGCGGTGTGTTTGCCGAGATCCGATGAATTGTGGGTTTATGATCAAGATTATCTATGAACAATATTTGATTCTTCTCTGAATTCTTATATGCATGATTTAATATCTTTGCAAGTCTCTTTGAATTATCAGTTTGGTTTGGCCTACTAGATTGATCTTTCTTGCAATGGGAGAAGTGCTTAACTTTGGGTTCAATCTTGCGGTGCTCGATCCCAGTGACAGAAAGGGAACCGACACGTATTGTATTGTTTGCATCGAGGATAAAAAGACGGGTTTATATCATATTGCTTGAGTTTATCCCTCTACATCATGGCATCTTGCTTAATGTATTACTCTGTTCTTATGAACTTAATCCTCTAGATGCATGCTGGATAGCGGTCGATGTGTGGAGTAATAGTAGTAGGTGCAGAATTGTTTCGGTCTACTTGACACGGACGTGATGCCTATGTTCATGATCATGCCTAGATATTCTCATAACTATGCGCTTTTCTATCAATTGATCGGCAGTAATTTGTTCACCCACCGTAATATATGCTATCTTGAGAGAAGCCACTAAGTTTCCGATCTATAATTCTAGTTTACTAATTATTTTGCAATCTTTATTTTCCAATCTATACAACAAAAATACCAAAAATATTTATCTTATTATCTTTATCAGATCTCACTTTTGCAAGTGGCCGTGAAGGGATTGACAACCCCTTTTTCACGTTGGTTGCAAGGTTCTTGATTGTTTGTGCAAGTACTAGGCGACTTGCGTGTAGTCTCCTACTGGATTGATACCTTGGTTCTCAAAAATTGAGGGAAATACTTACGCTACTTTGCTGCATCACCCTTTCCTCTTTAAGGGAAAACCAACGCATGCTCAAGAGGTAGCACTAGGCGATGAGCCAACTGGCTTTCGCTCTCCTGCCAACGTTGTCTACAGAGGGTGTGGGCAAGGTCGCAACAACAGAGGAGGTCGTGGGCGAGGGAACAGGGGGCATGGTCGTGGTGATCGCCCCTCTTCCTCTCCTGCTCGCGGCAATGGTGGTGGCGGCTATCAACAGCGTCAGCGACAACCACCACAACAGCAGCAACAACAGCATGAGGGAGACTATCCCGAGTGCCAAATATGTTACAAGTACCATGCCGGGGGCGCAAGGGCCTGTTGACATTGCTATGAGGAGGATCATGAAGAAAAAAAAGGCCAACCTCGTCACCAACTCCTACGGGATTGACACAAACTGGTATGCAGATTCTGGCGCCACCAAACACATCACGGGGGAACTCAACAAGCTAACGATGCGAGAAAGGTATCACGGAGGCAACCAAGTGCACACGTCAAGTGGAACTGGTATGGATATTACTCATATTGGAAACTCAATTGTTAAAAACCCCATTAGAAACTTGCATCTAAAAGATGTTCTACATGTTCCCCATGCATCAAAAAATCTTATGTATGTTCATAGATTCACTCTTGACAATAATGTTCTCATCATCTTTTATCCCTATTCTTTTGTGATTAAGGACTTGGCAACGAGGAGAGTCATCTTTAGAGGAAAGTTTGAAGGAGGTCTCTATCCACTCGTATCATCATCTTCATCATGGTCAAATAAACAAGTCTGGAGTGTCACCAAACCATCTTCTGCGAAGTGGCATCGACGCTTGGGTCATCCATCTTCAGTTATAGTTCAACATGTTCTTAGTAGAAATAAACTCCCTTATGAGTCTAGTGTTGAGTCAGTTTGTGATGCGCGTCAACAAGCTAAAAGTCATCAATTGCCATATCCCATCTCTACCAGTGTATCTACCGCTCCCTTGCAACTTATCTTTTCAGATGTGTGGGGGCCAACCCCCACTTCAGTTGGTAGATTTTCGTACTATGTGAGCTTCATTGATGATTATAACAAGTTTTATTGGATTTATTTGCTAAAGAAATGATCTGATGTGTTTCAAGTCTTTAGCAATTTTCAGAATCTTGTTGAACGCCAACTACTCTAAAATTCTTGCCATGCAAACAGACTGGGGTGGTGAGTATGAGAAACTTAATTCATTCTTCCAAAAGATTGGAATTTCACATCATATCTCCTGCCCTAATGCTCACCAAAAAAATGGGTCTGTTGAACGAAAACATCGTCATGTTGTTGAAGTAGGACTAGCATTGCTAGCTCATGCATCAATGCCTCTCAAATTCTAGATGAAGCTTTTCTTACCGCTACATATCTTATCAATATTCGTCCTAGCAAAGTAATAAAATTTGAGAATCCCATCACACAACTTTTTGGTGTCAATCCAGATTACACATCTCTTCGCATCTTTGGTTGTGCATGTTGGCCAAATCTTAGACCTTACAACACACGTAAACTTGCCTTTCGTTCCAAGCAGTGTGTCTTCTTAGGCTATAGTCATATGCACAAAGGGGTTAAATGCCTTGATGTTTCCACTAGAAGGGTCTATATATCCAGAGATGTTGTCTTTGACGAGTCAGTTTTCCCTTTCAAGTCACTCCATCCAAATGCCGGTGCCCTTCTCCGTAAAGAAATTCTTCTTCTTCCGAATTTTGATCAAGGAGGCGATAACAATTGTGCTGACCAATGTGCTAATACTCCTGTTAGTTCTTCTCCTGTTGATATACATGTGCAGGTGCCTGAAGAAAACGGAGGTCAAAATGATCAAAATCATGAAAATCCAGCACAAAATGAAGCATTATTTCATGTGCATGAAGAAGGAGCAGCAAGCGTGGAGCACGGGGATGATTTGGCGGCCCCTACCACACCTGCGCGCAGTCATCCTTGGATCACGCGCAAAGATCCGCCTTGGATTGGGCGCCTGAAAGCGCCAATGCTAGCGCCAGCAGTCCGGCAGTGGACAGCGCCCAGGGCCTCGCGAGCCAGTCTGCCGTTGTCGCGTCCTCACGCGGGGTCGCGCGGTCCGCCCAGATGCGGCCAACCAGGGGGGGCGCAGGATCCTCTGCAGCAGTTATCTCTGCGGCCCGCGGTAGTCCCGGTTCTGGAGCAGCCACACAGGTGACTATAGGATCTGCTACGTCCGGATCTGCTGTGTCTACTCAGAATGTGTTTTTGGATGGATCTCCAGGATCTTCTGCAACCAGTCAGGTCATGCAATCTCCTGTGCAACTGAATACTACCACTACCTCAAGGGTTATGACCAAGCTACAAAAAGGTATTAAAAATCCAAAAATAAGAACTGATGGAACTATACGGTATGGCATGTTATGTATTTCAAGAGAACCAACAAACTTGGGTGATGCACTTGGAGACTCAAAATGGAAAAAGGCGATGGATGAAGAATATATTGCACTGATGAAGAACAAGACATGGCATCTAGTGCCAAATCAGAGAGGTAAAAATATTATTGATTGCAAATGGGTATATTCAAGAAGAAGGCAGATGGCTCTATTGATAGATACAAGGCACGTCTAGTTGCAAAAGGCTTTAAACAACATTATGGCATCGATTATGAGGACACCTTTAGTCTTGTCGTTAAAGCTGCGACCATACGACTTGTCCTAGCTATTGTTGTATCAAGGGGATGGAGTCTAAGACAACTAGATGTACAGAACGCGTTCTTGCATGGTGTTCTGGATGATGAGGTTTATATGAGGCAACCACCAGGGTATGAAAACAAGCAAAAACTACATCATGTGTGCAAACTTGACAAGGCTCTCTATGGTTTGAAACAAGTGCCTCGAGCATGGTACTCTAGGTTGAGCTCAAGGTTGAAACATCTTGGCTTCACTGCATCAAAAGCTGACACTTCTCTCTTTATTTATAACAAGGCAAACACTATCATTTTTGTGCTTATTTATGTGGATGATATCATAGTTGCAAGTTCCTCACAGAATGCTACTAATGCTCTTCTACATGATTTAAGCTCAGAATTTGCCTTGAAGGACCTTGGTGACTTGCATTTCTTCCTAGGTATTGAAGTTAAGAAGATTCAAGATGGCATAGTATTAAAACAGGAAAAATATGTCACTGAACTTCTAACACGTATGGGGATGAAGGATTGTAAACCTTCACCCACACCATTCTCAGCTTCAGAACAACTTTCGGCATATGAAGGCGAGACACTTAAAGAAGAAAAAAGTACAAGGTATAGGAGTGTTGTTGGAGCATTACAGTATTTGACCTTGACACGGCCAGACATTTCATTTGTTGTCAACAAAGTCTGTCGGTATTTGCATTCTCCTACCTCTAGTCACTGGACAGCTGTAAAAAGGATTGTATGGTATATCAAACATACTGCAAGCTTGGGACTTCAATTCAGACGTTCTAATTCCACGCTTGTTAGTGCTTTTCCTGATGCTGATTGGGTAGGCTGCAGTGATGACAGAAAATCACCTGGAGGTTTTGCAGTTTTCTTTGGCTCTAAACTTGTTTCTTGGAGTGCCAGAAAGCAAGCAACAGTGTCAAGATCAAGCATAGAAGCTGAATATAAGTCATTGGCCAATGCTACTACTGAAGTTATCTGGTTGGAGTCTTTGCTTAAGGAATTGGGAGTAAAGCAACAACGCATCTCATGTCTATGGTGTGATAACTTGGGTGCTACCTACTTATCTGCTAACCATGTTTTTCATGCCAGAACAAAGCATATTAAAATTCATTTTCACTTTGTACGAGAAAGGGTTGCAGAGAAGAAGTTAGAGATACAATTCATTCCCTCTAAAGATCAAGTAGCAGATGGGTTTACCAAAGCATTACCAGTCAAGCCATTTGAAGCATTCAAGAATAATCTTAATCTAGGATAGTTGAGATTAAGGGAGGGTGTTAGACAAATAGATATTTTCTCTCTGTAATCTCAAACTAGTCTATCTCTATCTCCTTCTCGTATACAACTCTGTCTCCTATTCCTTCTATAACACGAACTGAATCCCTGCGATCTGTTCGTTCGACTTGTATGCCACGGCCGGGGCATTTCCTGCCTCGATCAATATATACCTCCGGCTCCCTTACAAGGGAGTAGGAACGCTTCCATAATCTTACATCTGTCTCTCGGTCTCTCTCTCTCTCTCTCACACACACACATACACACACGCTCCTATGAAGGCATACACGTACATCATATGAGAGATTGAGTCTACAAATCTTCTCCCTCCGAAGGGAATAGTATAATTCAAGAAGGTGTGAGCACCCATGTCAAGTCTAGTACTTGAACATGGGTGGACAAGTTCCTTTCCTTCTGTTATAGTAGTACTGTATATATATGGCAACAAGAGGTACAACTGAAAGATCATCACCGTTAATATCTTTGACGACCATTCCTAAATGATGTAGCCGCACGTACGCATCAGCAACCGCTGTCGTTAATTCTTCGGAAGTTCAGAGCCAGAGAGCGCCGGCTTGGCGGAGGAGCGGCACGAGCTGGCCGCCGAGGTGCAGCGACATGACCTTGTCGGTGGGGCCGACGAGCGCGCCGCCGATGAAGACGGCCGGCACAGGCGGGTTCTGGCCAACCATGCCGGCGAGCGCCCTCTCGACGTCCTTCCCGCGGGGGTCCTTGTCCAGCTCGTGCACCGTCCAGCTCACGCCCATCTCCGTGAAGAGCGTCTTCACCGCGTGGCACATGCAGCAGTTGCTCGCCCCGAAGATGACCACCGCGCGCTGCGACGCCAGCCGCCTCACCCTCTCCGCCATTGCTCAACTTGCTAACTCTTTCTCTACGAACCTAAATCGAACGATCTGATCAACTCGCTTCACTTGAGCTAGCTATCTATGCTGTTTGTTTCTTTTGGAGGTTTATGGTGGTTGTGACTGAACGGTGTCTATTTATAGATGATGATGGGGCAAATCGAAGAAGTGTGAGTCGGTCAGAATATGTGTTCTCTGTGAGCTTTGTGCTATGACGTTTAAATGACGTGGAATCGAATAACTAAAACTGGAGGTGAATTAAGATTCGAGATAGACTGAACTTTAGTTATTTCTCTAGTACATTAAAAATGGATGGTAGCATTGATCGGATCCAATGCTTCAGTTGACTAACGTTCCATAGCTCTAATTGCCTCCTTTTGCCATTTCATTGTGACAAAGAATACGTGTCCATTTGGAGTGGGCATCGTGAATCACGTTTTCTCTTGATGACACTGCGCTAAACTAAAGCCTAAAAAACCTTAATTAATCGACCTACTTTATATTCTTGACGTGTCATCACGACATCATCAGGAATTTCCACGTTGAGGTCCGAATAAATCGGCACCAATAAGTAGTTAACGAATTTCCAACGCCGATTATGCAGCAGGCACTCAAGAATAATGAAGGGTCCCTTTGTACGATTTGAATATCCATAGAATAAGTCCTACAAGTTTGAGAATAGGGTTTAGGATTTTCCGTGTGGCAAAGCCTCTCCACGTTTTTCTATATATAACAATCAGCATATACAATTACATATGTACAAGGTACGTGTACACGGCACGCTAGACCTATCTTAACGCTCCTCCTCAATCTGAACTTCTACTCTGTACAAGATTTAGAATGGTACTAAAACGGTCTAGCATCTGTCGGGTGGCTGGTTTAGTAAACACATCAGCCAGCTGATCGTTAGAAGAAATGAACCTGACCTCAAGAGCTCCAGAAGCAACACGCTCGCGCACAAAGTGGAAATCAATCTCGATGTGCTTGGTACGCGCATGGAAAACTGGGTTGGCAGTCAGATATGTGGCCCCTAAGTTATCACAGGATAGAACAGGAACTCGCTGCTGAGACACTCCAAGCTCTTTGAGTAGTGACTCTACCCAGATGGCTTCAGCAGCTCCATTCGCCAAGGCTTTGTACTCGGCCTCTGTACTGGATCTCGACACTGTCGGTTGTTTCTTCGAACTCCAGGAAATGAGGTTCGGTCCAACAAAGATGGCAAAACCTCCAGTGGATCGACGATCATCAGGACATCCTGCCCAAGCTGCATCAGTGAAGATACTAATGCTAGTAGAGACAGCCTTGCAAAACTTCAGCCCTGTGTGCAACGTTCCTTTTATATAGCGCAAAATCCGCTTAACAGCTTCCCAATGAACATCAGTGGGCTGTGAGAGAAACTGGCACACCTTGTTTACTGCGAACGAAATATCTGGACGAGTGAGTGTTAAATACTGCAGTCCACCAACAACACTGCGATGCCGGAAAGAATCATCGGTACTGAGAGGCTGTCCATACACTCGTGCAAGCTGATCGGAAGTAGACAGCGGTGTGGAAGTAGGCTTACAATTCTCCATGCTCACACGGTGCAAAAGATCCAATGCATACTTCCGTTGAGTCAATGTCAAGAAAACGGACATGGTGGAACGGAAGGCAAGCTTGTGTGCGTTATATTTGCACAAACTGGGCCAGCAGGCGCACCCAAAAGTGCGAAGAAACTTGTAATCCGGTTGCACCTTAAGGAGACGATATATGGGTGTATCTTGTTAAAGAACAGATGTGGGCATGCGATTAATGAGGTAGCACGCAGTAAGAAACGCTTCGTCCCAAAAACGCAATGGGAGAGAAGAATGAGCTAGCAAGGCAAGACCTGTTTCTACAAGATGATGGTGTTTGCGTTCAGCAATCCCGTTCTGCTGAGAGGTGTGCGGGCAAGACACACGATGAGAGATCCCAGTGCGTTGAAAATAACGGTGCAGTCTGTGGTACTCACCACCCCAGTCCGACTGAACGGCTATGATTTTAGTGTGGAGAAGACGCTCAACATGAGCCTGAAAAGCATAAAACACTTGCTCAACGTCAGACTTGTGCTTGAGGAGATAAATCCAAGAGAAACGAGAATAATCGTCAACAAAGCTCACATAATATTTATAACCTCCGGAAGAGGTAATAGCAGGCCCCCAAACATCAGAATGAATTAACTCAAGAGGCATAGTGGAAACATGATGAGATAAATTATAAGGCAATTGTCGACTTTTAGCATGCTGACAAGCATCACACACTGAAGTCTGACATTCAGAAGAACACACTAAATCATTATTCCTAACAATGTTTTGAACAATATTATTCGAGGGATGACCGAGACGCTGGTGGCACTGGGACCGGGTGGTCTTGACGCTGAGAGATGCTTGGCGGTTGGAGGAGGACGACGTGCGACTAAATGGGATGGGGTAGAGTCCGCCATGACATCTACCCTGAAGAAGGATTTTCTTCGTGGCCGTGTCCTTAACAAGGAAAAAGAAATGGTGAAATTCCACAAAAACATCATTGTCAAGGACAAGACGATAAACGTATAGGAGATGTTGATGAATATGCGGTAGACGGAGAATATTGCGTAAACGAAGAGATGAACCGGGTATATTGGAATGACCAATATACGAAATAGACAAACCTGCACCATTTGCCACTTGCACTTGATCCTTCCCGCCATAGCGCTCATGGAAGTGTAGACGATCGAGATCATTTGTCAGGTGGTCCGTCGCACCGGTGTCCAGGATCCAGTGCGGCGGCTCATGGGAGGAGGATGTGGACGCGGAGTTGGCAGCGCGGTTGTCATGATCATAGCGGCTGCAACAGTCGCTCGCCTCGTGACCCCAATTCTTGCATATCTGGCACCGGGGACGCCAGCGCCGGTTGCGGCCGCCCCCGTTGCCTCGTCCGTTGCGGCTGTTTCCGCCGTTGTGGTTGTTCACTACTAGGAAAATGCTTATAGGTAGACATTTAGCAGTAGCGTTGGTTAGAGACCCCACGCTACTGCTATTTAGCAGTAGCGCCGGACAACACCAGCGCTACAAGTGCACGTTAGCAGTAGCGCTGGATTTCTCGGCCAGCGCTGCTGTTGATGGGCCACGCTCTCGGCCCCCTGTTGCAGCTTTAGCTATAGCGCTGGGCCTCCTCCCCCGCGCTGCCGCTAAGCCCACCTCTGCTTCCTCCCGTGCCGGCCCGCGCGCCCCTCTCCCCTCTCACTCACTCACACTCACACGCTCACACTCACAGATCGAATCCCTCAATCGTCCCCCGATCCGGCCGCCGCCCCCGCGTCCTACTCCGGCCGCCCTTCCCCGCGCGGGCCCCTCTTCCCCTGTCGGTCGCCCTTCCCCGCGCCGGCCCTCGTCCCCTGTCGGCCGCCCCCCGCACCGGCCATCCTCCCCTGCCGGTCGCCCCCCCCCCCGCGCCGGCCCTCCTCCACCGAGAGGTACTCCTCCCTCCTTCCTCCTCCTCCCTTCCTCCCTAGTTATAGTTATTAGAGAGTAGTTATTTTGAATCCTATGTAGTTGAAAAAATGTAGGTTCTTAGAATAATGTAGGTTATGATCGAACCCTAGCTAGGACAGATTAGGTATGAACCCTAGTTAATTCGTATGAACCCTTGGTTTTTAAATTTAGCTAGGTTTTAAAGTTAGGACAGAAATTTAGCTAGGTTTTTAATTAGGTGTAGTTAATAGAATTTAGGTGTTTTAAGTGTATTTAAAAGAGTTTTAGGCGTTTTAGGTGTAGTTAACAGAATTTTAGGTGTTTTAGTTGTTTTAGGTGTAGTTAACAGAATTCTAGGTATTTTTTAAGTTAAAGCAATTGTTGTTATTTTTTTAGTTAAAGCAATTTTTCCTGTTATATGCAAATTTGCAGTGGACATGTCATATTTTGAACATGTCACATTTTGGACATGTCATATTTTTCCGAGTGGCATATGTTTTGCCAGAAATGTCGATTCGTTTACGTTCTGGCAAATTTCAGGCGCTCGATATGTCCTGCTTTTAGCAAAGGTCATGCCGAATTTTGCTAAGTGTTTATTAATTTTGTTTTCATAATTAAGCATTTTGTTCTCGACGTCGACGATGCCTATCCCGCATCCTCGTCGTCGACTCGGCGGAGGACTCCTGCTTGAGCCGAGGGGCCATGTCCGGGACTGGGCTCCGCCGGGCTGGTACTGGGTTGTGCTACCTTCTGGTGAGCGCAACTTAGTGAGGAGCCAGCCCGTCGTCGACCCGGAGCTTCTTTGGTGGCGGTCACGTGGGCCTGCATCGGCGGAGAGGCTTGAGTCCCCCGCGCAGGTGCTACAGCACTGTGTCACGGAGGAGAACACGCACGTCCAGCGCTACATGGTTGCGTTGGCGAACGGCCGGTTCTCCAATACCTGGCAGATTCTTTGGGGATCTCACCGGAGCTATGATCCGGTGATGGTTCCTTCTCTTTGGGTGTCCGCCGTGGCCCACTGAACCTAGAGGAGCTATTATTCGAGATGTATTAGTGATATTATATGATGATCTTTGCTACAAACTACTATATATGTATTCGATGATGGATTATTAATTACCTATTAGTTATTTGCTTATTGAATGCAAAAGATGAGCGCTGTTTGTGCGACAAACTACTATATATGTATTCGATGATGGATTATACGATGATCTTTGCTACAAACTAGGTTTGATGATGATCTTTGCTACAAACTACTACAAACTACAAATTTTAGGTGTTTTAGTTGTTATATGATGATCTTTGCTACAAACTACTATATATGTATTCGATGATGGATTATTAATTACCTATTAGGAAATGTCTGACGACGAAAGGGAATTCGCTATGTGTGAGTACTGCGAAGATGAGCGCGGTCTGTGCGACAGGCCTCACCTGATAGAAGGTCGGCGCTTCAGCATCAAGCTCCAAGAGACCTTCGATGTTGAAACGGTACGCAACGACGACAAGTGTTTTTTGTTATTTTTTGCACGACTTCTCTGCTTCTTCAACGTGTAATTTCCGTCTTTTACAATTCGACTAGCTTATCCCATGCCATGCAAGACGCTATGTCTTGGAGAAGATGGGTTTTGAAGATCATGAAAGCATGGAGACAAAGATAACTCAACTAAGGACCCATCATGGTTATGATTTTGCTGTAAATATATACAATTATGTGAACTCATCCAATTTTGGTTGCCTGAATTGGGAAGCCCTTTGTAAGGCGTATGATTTTCATGAGGGTATGCTTCTCACCTTCGATCTTGGTGATCCTGACATCGATGAAAATAATATGACCATTTGGGTCCTTGTTGACACGCTTCCAGTTCTACCGCTGTGTGAGTTTCTCAAACATATTTATTAAGTAATTTATATTTTTTTATTTCAAAATATTTGACAGCTTATTTATATTGACAGCTTATTTTCATTTTTCAAAAAATATACGGAAAATGGTAGACAGAACCTACTACTACAATGATGAAGCACAATTAACTTATAAGGAGAAAGATGGTCTTATCGCATTTTTTTACTAATCTTGAGAATTACAATAGCTATTATCAAACTCCTCCACATTATGGTCAATATGTGCCACTAGTGCACGTGTTGAACTACGGTAACATCAATGGAGATAGCATGGTAAGATTTTTTACTATTACGACATCCGTGCATCTTTTGCATAATTTCTTCTAAAACTAAACTACATTGCTAATACAAAGTTATTACTATGTTTTTGAACAGAAAATCCCGATGGATTGTGTGCCTCATCTGATGTTGCCGAGAGGTCGCGTTGATGTTATGAGCTTACGACCACCACGGCCAGGTCAGCCGCAGTATCCACATCACTCCTGTCCATACCGGATTTCTAAAAGCGAGGAAGCCATGATAATAAATGATTTCAAAAAATGTTTGAACCATCGTAGAGAGCTACTTGGAAGCAACATTGTGCGTAGGCCAAGACTTGGAGACAGGATGATCTCCGTTCTTTATTATGGAGAGTCAATTTTTCTTAATGGAGAGTCAATGCCTATCTTGTTTTATGATATTTTACCTAAGAGAGGGTAGAGTAGGTCCTATGAGAGGAGTAGGTCGTAGCTAGAATGTGTTATTATGTGCTATAATGTGTTAGAGTTGATGATGATGATGAGTTGTGATTATGACTAGTGACCAACTTGTTATATGATGTCTCATTGACGAACATTGTTTGGTGGTGATGACAAGTGGTAATGAATATGCTATTTAAACAGACTAGTTCATGATGAGTTGTTATTGTATAAAAGATATATCTGTTTAAACATGTACAGCGCCAAAATGCTAAAAAAACATAAATTTGAGCAGTGGCGCGGGCCAAAATATTACTAGCAGCGCTCATTTACCAGTAGCGCTCTTCAGTGCCGCGCTACTAGTACCTGAACTTACCAGTAGCGCTGGACTAAACAAGCACTACTGCTACAAAATAGCTATAGCGCCCTAGCAGTAGCAGTGGCGCCCGCGCTACTGGTAGCTCAAAAACCAGCGCTACTGGTAATGTTTTCCCTAGTAGTGGTTGTTGCGGCTAGGGGCGCTGCCCTGGCTAGGGTCGTAGCCGCCCGAGCCTGGCGGGAAGGAGCCGGCGGAAGGACGGCCGCCACTCGGGCGTCCAGAGTCGGGCGTGCGGCCGGATGTGTTGTGGTAGACCGGCCGGGACGCGGCATTGGCGGAGGACTGCCAATCCTCAAGCTCCGATTGCTGCTGCTGAAGGGCCTCATAGTGAAGGACACTGGAGTAGAACGCGGGAAACGTGATAGGCATGCCTGCGAAGTTCATCGAAGCAGCGATGGGGTTAAACGCCGAGCCGAGCCCGGTCAGCATGTAGTCGATGATCTCATCATCGCAAAGAGGAGAGCCAGCGGCGGCCATCGAATCAGCGAGGGCCTTGACCTTCTGCATATACTCGCCGGCGAGGCGATCTCCTTTCCTCAGCGTCTGGATCTGGCGCCGGAGGTTACGCACGCCGGCGCTATTCTCGACGTCGAACATGGTGTGCACGGCCGCCGTCCTGCAGCCGATGAGCTGCGCAGAGATCTCCACGTTCATCGAACCGAGGAGATGCCCGAGGACCTTCTGATCCAGCGTCCACCACTGCTCGTACTCAGGGTTGGACACGGTGCGGGCGGCCTTGCCGGTGCCTGTCGTCACGGTCGGCGCCGGCGCCCTGGCCGAGCCGTCGAGGAAGCCGTGGAGGCGAACTCCGGCGAAGTTGGGAAGGGCAAGGGCCCTCCACAACATGAAGTTACTGCGGTCGAGCGAGACCGTGATGGGCGGAAGGACGGGGTGGGAGCCGACGCGGCGGGTGGGGCGATGACAGGGGCGACCGGGTCGAGCACGGAGAGGGTGGAGAGCGTGAGCGCGGAGGAGGGGGTCATCGAGGCTGCCGGGGCGGTGGACATCACGGCGGCCGCGAGAAAACTGCGGCGGCGGCACCGGCGGCAGGAGGAGAGGCGGCGGCTAGGGTAGGCTCCAATACCAAGTTTGAGAATAGGGTTTAGGGTTTTCCGTGGGGCAAAGCCTCTCCACGTCTTTTTATATATAAGAATCAGCATATACAATTACATACGTACAAGGTACGTGTACACGACACGCTAGACCTATCTTAACATTACATCATAAAAATTCGTCACCAAGTGCTTAATCAAGAAGGCAGTTATCTAGAAACTTGTGAATGCATATTTTATATTCTCTTTAAACCGAAGATAATACTGAAGCTGGCGAGCCAAGCAGCACAATATTGCATGTATTTGGCAGCAGGGTCTTGTGCCCATGATACCAATTGTATATTCATTAAAAATGTGAATTAATTGATAAAATGTACTCCCTCCGTTCCTAAATATTTGTCTTTCTAGAAATTTCAACAAGTGACTACATATGAAGCAAAATAAATGAATCTACACTCTAAAATATGTATATATACATCCGTATGTGGCAGTCCATTTGAAATCTCTAAAAAGACAAATATTTAGGAACGGAGGGAGTATTGTTTATTTTGTGAGACAAAATCACCACCTTCAAAAGTGTGTTATGCACGGGATATAAGTCTGATGAAATAGGACTAACCAATTTTCTTGAAGCAACGAGCCACCTGGTCGATCTCTATTAAAGTTGCAAGTCTTACACGAAGAAAAAGATAATGAAAAAAAATCTAGAAAATACTCCATATGTCCCAACTTTGTACTAAATCGGCAACACTTATTTTAAGATGCGGGAGTAGTATTTGAAAGTCAGCTCACTCCCGAGCCTTGCTTAGGGCATTGCTCCTTTCTTATCTCAGCATCTCTCAAACAAAAAATCTCACTTTTATGATAATTGTTTTTCAATCAGGCATCGTGAAATCATGTTTTCTTTGGATGACACTATTCTAAACTAAAGCCTAAGACCCCTTCATTAATCAGCCTACTTTGTATGTTTTTTCTTTAAACTGCCTACTTTGTATTCTTGACGTGTCACCAGAACATCATCAAGAATTTCCACTCCGAGGTCAGAATAAATCGGCACGAATAAGTAGGTAACGAATTTTCAATGCTCCGTAGGAAGTGGGATGGAGGGTCCCATTATAGTACCATGTGAGTGTCGATGGAATAAGCCTTATTACTTAATCAACAAGGTAGTAAGCTAGAGTATATATTCTGTTTGAAATAAAGATAACACTGAAGCTCGTGATCCAAGCACTACAAAGTCTACAGTTGCCATGTAGAAGTATTTGACAACAGTGTCTTGTGTCACTGCATGGAAACTTGACACCAGTTGTATGCCCTTGGAATTTACAAAAAAATCATGGTTTGATGGATAAAATTCGTTGTTGATTTTCTGGCACAAAATCGTCGGATCCAAAAGTGTGTGATGCATTTGAATAGAAGTTTCGTGAAACAGCCTTTGCCTAAAATTAGTGTCTGCTTAACTTTCGGGGGATAGATAGGGACAGTGGTAGTATGTAGTGCACATATTGGCGTCATACCACAGTATTCAGACGTACGTACGCATGCACTGTGGGTGTGGCGCGCTGTGGCTAAATTTCGTGTTTGGACCCTTTTGACAAAGAATTTTAGGATCTGACCCCGGTTTCAAAAAAATTCGGGATTTGACCCTTTTGCTACCGCCAGGGGCTCCAGCGGTAGGGTTAGACAACCTACCGCCAAAGCACCTGGCGGTAGGGTGCCGACGGAGGGGGATGGCGGCCGTCTGACTGCGCTGACGTGGATAAGTACCTATCGTCAGGGGGCCTGGTGGTAGGCTGTCTAACCCTACCGCCAGATCCCCTGGCGGTAGGGTGTGGCAGGGTTTTGCCGTACAAACATTCTGTAACGAAATGTGCAATGGACCTGGCGGTAGGTTCACCCTGCCGCCATGGGGGCAGGCGGTAGGCTGTGTGACCCTACCGCCAGGTCCCCTGGCGGTAGGGTCCTCTGTTTTGTTGTTTCTAGTTTATTTGGTTGCTTGTTTTCGAATTCAATATGACAGCAATATCATAGCAAGTTTTACAAATATGACAGCAATATCACAGATTTTAAACAATTAAACTTGGGCATCACATAGATCCACATTAGATAACTTGTGCATATAACATTTCAAACGAACTTCAACGGAGTTCCACATAGTAGCAAACACATAGATCCACAAATAGCAAACACATAGTTCCACGTAGTTTCACAACCACTAGACAAGTTCAACCAAACGAAGTTCAACCAAACTAAAAGAGCCAAGTATCGAAGAGCATAATCAGTTGCTCCTTCCCCTCTTGGAGGTACGGTCCTCGTTACTCTTTGAACGAGTCTCTACGGTCTTCTTCTTGGGCCGGCGAGGAACCGGTTTCTGGAAAGGGTCCGGACTCAGCAAATCCTTCTTCTTCGGATTCCTCTTCTTCGGCAGCTGAGATGCTTGAGATGTTTGAGTTGGTGGAGGTCCATAATCTTCATCGTACTCCTCCTCCCCGTTGCTCTCATCCTCCTCCTCCTCCCCTTCTTCATGTGTGGCCTCCTCATCCTCCTCCTCCTCCTCCCCAACCAACCTAGACGACGAGGGAGCATGGCTCGATGAGCCGATGAGACCCTGTGTGGCTACAGGCTGATAAGCTTCAACTGACCCAGCTCTAGCACACCCAAGCAGCCCTACCAGCTTGCGACAACGCTGCACGAACTTCTGCACTCACAATGAAACAAGGTCATAATAAGTATCAGATGGACTGATTGCAAGTGAACAAGATGCACACTACTACAAAAACAGCTATAGCCAATATGGACACTGATGACGCACTATGCATGTGGTACGCCATTACTAAATAGTAATGGCGCACCATGTGTTGGTGCGCCATTAGTAAAAAAAATATTTTTTCTATTTTTTCAAAATTAGTAATGGCGCACTATTACTAGTCCCATGGTGCGCCATTAGTAAGTTGGCAACCACTTCAACCGAATGCGCGCACACCCCCCCCCCCCCCCCCCGTACACGTTCTCTCCCCTCCCCTTCCTCCTGACACAGCCACCCGCCTCTCCTCCGGCTCTCACCCAACGCCACCGCCGATCTCCTCTTCCGCGTCACCTCTCCGGCGGCCTCCTCTCCCCATACACGTCGCGCCGGCGACCTTCCTATCCTCTCCTCTGTCTGCCCGGTCGGGCCGAGACCCTAGCCCGATGCCATGGCGACCATGGCAGCAGGAGGAGCCCGGTCATGGCGGCCTCCTCTCCCTGCAGCGCCGCCGCACCTCACCTTCTCTTCTCTTATCTCCTCTTCTCTCCCAGTAGAGGAGAGGAGGGGAGGGAAGGGAAGGCCTTCTCCGGCGAGCTTCCAGGGAGGTGAGGAGCGCCTAGATCCAGATCCACGGCGCATCGTCCCGTCGTCGACCTGAGCCGCGGCCATCCATGCAGGGCCGGCAGAAGCCAGGACGGAGATGCCAGAAACCCTAGCCTAGCCTAGCCATGGAGGTACGACGCCTCAACCTCCGGCGACGGACGACGACTGCAGGCCATCTCCGGCGACGGATCTCCGACCCCGACCATGGTGCGTGCGGCTGCAGGCCATCTTCTTCATCTCCCCTCCCCTCCCCTCATTGGTTCGTTTTATGTGCAGGGCAGGCTGCTCCGGACGAGCTGCTACTGCTGCTGCAGGTGCACGACGCATGGCTGCTCCCTCCTCCTCTGCCTACTGCAGGTGGACATGGTGAGCACATCTTATCTAGCTTGCCAATTTGATTGATTGCAATTCTTCTTTCTGGTGGTGTTGATTAACATTGTGCAGTTCAGTTCAGTTTCAATCTGAATGCACCTCTCGGTCTCTTCCTCCTCTCTTGTGCTTTTGCATCTCCATGCCCAGATTCGGGCTTAATTAATTCCATTGCCTGCTGTTTATGGACGGATTGTTAGGTTAGATTGCTCACTTTATCCATCTCATCATGTCTCCTGAATGAATAAATGAATGAATGAATAAGCACTTTAATTGATGCTTGCTGGTTGGATGGATGGATGTCGTACATGCCATGCTTTTGGGTTAATTTGTCTGTCAAATTGATCCATTGGCCCGCTTGGTTCAATTTATCTGATGCCACAAGTGGCGTCATTTTTATTCTGTATGGACTGCCATTATAATGTACGTACATGCCACTGAACATTTAGTCTTTACTTGTGTGTAAGACCGGACTTTCTTCCGTTGTCAACGCAACTCGACGCAAGACCAGTGCCTTGGTCGCTTGCTCCGGTGTGGTGCAGCCGAGCTGGGCCAACGACCATGCCGTGTACGAGGGCAAACTCCCCTCCGACAAGACGGCTCCTAGCTCGGGTAAGCAGCAGCACCCCCATGGTCGTTTTAGTTTTTAGAGAGCCCTTTTTTGTGTGTCAGCTGATGATGCCTTCATTCTCTTGTCCATTGAGGATCCTCAACAGGCAAGAACAAGTTCCACCGCCAGTCTGAAACTCGTCCCAACTGGGCAAGGGATTCTCTCACTACCTTCTAATTAAGTGAGTAGTCAACATCTTCAGGGCCCTTTACTCTGCTTTCTTTCTACTTCAAGCAAGGAGATGATTTATATGCATCTAAACAAGTAGTTGTCGCTGCACTGCTATAACAATCAATGTACATGCATAGCTCTAAGCTCTAGCCTAGTGCGCTACACTGCCTCTGTTTGTCAACATGCTGAATATATGAACCCAGAAAATTTGAGAACTTCTCTGTAAAAATTGGTTGCTAGCTCTGTATCTCAGCCCCTTCTCATTTGTTTGTTTGATTTGGATGGAGTAGGAGTCATCCATGGACGACATCGCATGACAATCTCTAAGAAGGTTGTCCATTTACTGATCAATCATTTCTTGCACGATTTTGTTGTTGATGATTAGTGTTGAACCTCATATGTCCTCTGCAATTCATTTCCATTATAATCTTACTCATACAATATTCACACCATGTAATTCTGGAAATATATGCTCATATCTAATTCTGCATAAAAAATGACAGTATTGACATGTTATAAATAGTTTGTTTGTATTTCTGTTTATTTTGTTACATTTTGCAGGGATAAAGTGAAGAAAAAGAAGAAAAGATTACTAGAAGATTAGTTTTAGGATTTTCTTTTATTTCCTTGCAATTTTCCTTTTATTGGATACTTGTAAAGACATTGTAATATTCTTACTATAATAAAAAATATGATTCTATTTCATTTTTTGTAAATTTGGATTTTTTTTGTTTTTCAAATACATTACTAGTGGCGCATCATCAACTAGTGTGCCATTAATAAGCCAGAGCATATGGGTAAATATGGCCCCCTGGGAGGCATACTAATGGCGCATTGTGGGATATACTAATGGCGCACTGCGTGGTGCGCCATTAGTATACCAGATACTAATGGCGCACCAGTGGTGCGCCATTAGTATTTAATACTAGTGGCGTGGTACTAGTGGCGCACCAGTAGTGCGCCATTAGTAGGCAAAACTGGTGCGCCACTAGTAGGCCTTTTCCTAGTAGTGGCATCTGTTCCGAGGAGGCTGAAATTGTACCTTCATCGTCCCCCTCACTCTGTTCTCCGATTGTACGCTCCCGGGGAGATCACCTAGTGCATCTGAGGCTTTAAAGATGCATCTGTTCAGCTCACCGAACTACAACGGCATAAGTCAGTCACGATGACGAATAAAATATTTTAAATACAACTGTCGGTTCAAATTTACCACTCTGTTGATGAGGGGTGCAAACTCCCTAAATCCACTGTGCATGTCTCTGATGCCGGTCTGGTATGCCTATTCATCGGGGTCATCCCTCTCCAGCTCCGCGATGTCTTCCACCGTCCACCGAGGCTTGAGATAAAGACGGTGCTTCTGGCCATCATCATACCACCTCATGTGTCGGCCCAGGTAAGCATCCCAATCAGTCACTTTCCTCTCCCCATCTTTACGGAACCTCCGTCGGTTCCACTCCGTCACATGAGTTTTATGCTCCTCTCCCCAGTCTGTGATCGACTGATTCTTCTGCCGGCTCATCCTGCAAGGCATACGCAACAAGAATCATCATAAGCGCAATAAGATCATCATAAGCAACAAGAAACATGATAATCGTAATGAAATCATGGGCACGGAGAACAAAGCGCTCACAGGTGGAGCGCGTGGCCGCCGGTATCGGTGGGCTGGCCCGGTGGGGTATGCTGATAAATCCCAAACTGCGTGGCCACGCGGTGTGGCAAGTGCCACTCGACGGCGTACACACAGATCATGGGCACGATGCACCGCCAGAGACCACGGTCCGCATCACACATCACGTTTAGATCAAAGTCCCACTCTCGGTCTTGTCGATACGGCCACCAGTTTACCTATTACATATACATTGGTAAGTTCCCACTCTCGGTCAAAAGTGGAATCAAAGAGAAAGGTGTTGAGCGAGTTCATATACCTGCGTATGCGTCAAAGCGTCCAACTCGTTGGTGTAGGTCTTGTACGAAGTCTTGTTTAGGCCCATGTAGGGTTTGACAACGTCCCACTCGTAAGCTATGGTGGGGTTTCGAGTCTCGTCGCCGTCTTCGCTATAGTCTTCCCATGGGCGTCTTGGCATCTTCTCCGGACGCCCCACCGGCCCGCAGCCGCTCCCACATCCAAATGGAGAAGGCCCAGACAAAGCCACCCATATTGGACTTGTCTCCCGTCCTCTGCGTTGCATCGTCAAGCTGCAAAACATCAAATGAGTATCAGATATTAGAAAATGTCATGGACACACTTTCGTAGGTAGGTAGGCAATTAGACACTCTCTTACCGAACGGTATAGGTAGGCGAGAGATGCGGTCCCCCAACTGTACCCTGCATCCCAGTCCGCTAGGAAGAACGGATACGCCCAGTTGGCAGAGTTCCCGGAGCTGTCGGGAAACACGACCTTCGAGAGAATATACCACAGATAGGCCCTCGCATACAACTCCAAAGTCGCCTCATCTGCGCCTTGGGGGCATGTCTTCCGGTGCTCCGAGAGCCAGGTCAACGGCACACCGGATGTACGGTTACTCTTGGCACCGGGGCAGTCGCCGATAAGGGTGGTGACCCTCTCCTGCCAGTTGGTCCTCTCCACTCGACCGGTGAGTGCATGACCCTCGATCGGCATGGCAGTAATCATCCCCCAGTCCTCTAGGGTCACCGTCATCTCCCCGCATGGCAGATGGAAAGAATGGGGTCGCCACCGGTCAATCAAAGCTGTGAGAGCTGCGTGGACAAGCGTCGGCGGCTGACGCTTGAACTGCAACACGAAACCCAACAGAGGGGCTTTCTTGAAGAACGGCGCGTAGCGCTCGTCGTAGTCCATATGCCCATGAACCCCGTGACCCCTCATGCGCAGTGGCTGGAGCATCTGTCAAACAGTGAACGCCAAGAGTTAGGAAATCATTTTCATCAATCCGAAAACTTTGATCAATATTTCATTCATATCACTTACCTCTCCGTTCTCTATGAAACGGGCACGATGACCCTTGCCGAATGCCCAGTCCAGCATGGAGTACCGTTGGCCGATGTTGTCCGCAAGAGGTGGCCGCCTTAATAGAGTTTCATAAATAAAAGCACCATAAGCATAAGCATACATAAACAAACAATGAACTCAAATCATATCAAAATGCATCATATCGAAATAAAATTTTAAGCATATTCCTCCAACAACATCTACTACACATGATGGATCAAATCATATCAACATGCATCATATAAAAAAAACCTCCAACATACATCATATCTTCATATTTTTAAATAAAATTTTCCAAACAATATCTTCATATCATCATATCAACATGCATCATCAAACTAGGGTTCATCTTCACACTAGATCATATCATCATATCAACATGCATCATCAAACTAGGGTTCATCGTCATATCAACATTACATCATAATTTTTTAACAAAAAAAATTATGAACTAGGGTTCATCTTCACACTAACATATGAACTATTGATTAGAGTTCATATCCAATACCACTAGTTACTAAAGAACTAAGAACTACAACTACAATCAATCTTAGGTGAAAAAATCCAATCTAAGTTCAAAAATATGAGGGATTTCAAGCAAATAATGCGTCGAACCGGAAGCAAGTTTGCAAAAACTAATTGGAGGGATTGGAGGAGCTTACGTTTCTCTCTTCGGGGCCATCTCAATCCGCAAAAACGGTGAAGAATCGGTGAAGATCCGAGGGGGGGAGTGGAGGAGATGAGAGAGGGAGAGAGGGGCGACTTGGGGGGCGAAATGAGGAACTGCCGACGGGGGGAGGGGGAGGGGTGGGGAGATGGGCAGGGGCGCGGGGGTTTTGGGGCAAATAACTGCCCGGACCCTACCTCCAGGGGTTCTGGCGGTAGGGTTAGACAGGCTACCGCCAGGTCCCCTGGCGGTAGGGTGCGACGGAGGGGGACGGCGGCCGTTTCCGCGTGCTGACGTGGATAAGTACCCTACCGCCAGGGGCCTTGGCGGTAGGCTGTCTAACCCTACCGCCAGAGCCCCTGGCGGTAGGAAAAAGGGTCAAATCCCGAAAAAATTTCAAACCAGGGTCAGATCCTGAAATTCTTTATCAAAAGGGTCAAAACACGAAATTTTGCCACCGGATGCGATGCCAGGCGTCTCCATATGGGATATACGCACGTGTTCGCCGAGCCGACGTGGATGGAATCCAAGGTCGTTTTCACTTTATGCAAACGATCGATCTATATATGCTACCTTTTGAAGCTTCCTTGGGTTCTAAAAAATGACACAAGGAAAACATAAAAAAAGTAGTTTTGAACTTTCGATGGATTCCTGAATCATCCTGACTAGACTGAACTATCGTACCTGATAAGCAGACACGATGCGATTATGATCGTTTTTTCTTCCTGGTTGTCACAACAGTCGAATCGATCAGATATATTTTTGTTTGCGAACCAATAAGATCATAAGAGATAAAACTCAGTACAGTGCAAGATACAATCCTGAGCGTCGAGCCGAGAAAGATGGAATCCTATGAATGAACTGAGTTCATGCAAGGGAGGAATACCCGTAGGGTTCAAGTTACAGGAACCAATTCAGAGATGCCTCTTCCACGCTACACGCTTGTGTCTTTTTTTTTCAGAATTCACTCTTCTGTCTATGTAGCCAGTCCCTGTGCTGGGCTGAGCCCCTTTCCTCTGCTTTCAGTTATGCTTCTCTTCTTCTCTGTCTCCTCTTGTCTTCACTTTTAGCGCCTGCCCCGGTGTAGCTGGTCGCGACACTGCTGTTACGAGCACGTCTCCGGGACCTCCTATTTGGCGACCTGCACACCGGAAACACACAGCCTTTTTTTAAGGGTATCCGGAAACACACAACCGCTGGTGGTATGAGCTCCAGCGCGTGAATTCTGGGCTGGCCCATCTGCGGGCTGGGCGTCCGTTTTTCTGTTATTTTTTTCATTTTTTGTTCCTTTTTTTTCCTATTTTTTACACTGAGAACTGTTCAAAATCCTGAATTCGATTTTATTTTAGGATTTCAAAAACTGTTCATGAATTTGAAAAATTTCAATAATTGTCCAGTATTTCGTAAAATGTTCATGAATTGAAAAATATGTTCGGGATTTTAAAAATTGTTCCTAATTCAAGAAATGTTCACAAATACAAACATATTTCATGAATACAAAAAATGTTCGCCAGTACAAAAAATTTAACAAATAAGAAAAATGTTTGTGAATTGATAAAATGATTGTGAATTCATCAAAAATGTTTATGATGTCAAAAAAATTGGAAAACTTCATAATTTGAAAAATGTTTGCGATTTTGAAGAATGTTCGTGAAATATAAAAGATGTTCATGAATTCAAAAAATTTCTCAATTTAAAAAATGCTCGTGAATTCAAAAAATATTCATGATTTCAAAAAATGTTTGTGAATTCATAAAAAATGTTCATAAATTCAAATTTTAAACAAAGCGAATAAATGTATTTGCATTCTAAATTGCTTCTGGTAGATTTGACAAATTTTTGGCCCACAATTTGACACATTTTCTTAGCCATATGAATTTAATAGTAATAACCTTTGCACTATCCACTTCATTGACAAGTTGATGGCAAATATTCTTGACAAGCTGTTGAAAATCTCTACCAAATCCATTCCAAACACCAAAGAAAAGAAATATCTTGCATATTGCTCTATGTATAGTTTCTTCCTTTTAAATGAATCTTTAAGTGACTGGTGGCTTCACTATAGTGCATCATAACCTGTGTGTCCGACCATCCCTTTTTTGTTCCTATTTTCAGGATATCTAATGAAGTTAGCGTCTCCCACCATGATTCAGTTCTGATTATCTGACATTGTAATGCTTTGAAACCAATCAATGAAAATTTTCTAGCTGACAGTGGCTATAAACATTGGTTAATATCCAGGAATCACCACTGTGGACTGGAGTAAATGAAATAGACAGGGAAAATTCATTTTGGAATATTTTCCCCTTATGAATATATTATCATTCTAGACAGGGGGAAGATATTCAAACTTATCAGCCTTCTAAGACAGAAGTTTTTTTAAGTATCTCTGATAAAAAAAATCTCTTTTTGTTTCTTGAAGATAAAGGACGGCACATCCTATTTCCTCAATCTTGTTAGATAGGGCAGTCCGCTTTTTATCAGAATTAATCCTACTGATATTCGAATTTAGGATTTTCCAGTCCCTATTCATGACAGTATCTATAGCACACACAATACGATAGCCAGGTATATCCTAGGCACTGCAACCAACAGCAAATATGAACAACTGACCATAATGTACCTCTGTCCTGACATAACCCACAGTACACCCACGCATTAACCTCTAACATAATATTGTCCTATCTGACATTACAGTTCATCCACTTAAACATAAGGTAAACATAAGGTCTTAAGAGTATTACATCCATGATAACACAAAAGGCAGCTGAAACTAACTGGACTTGAGCTTTATTATGAACTCTGAGCTCTTTGCTTCAGTATATTGTCAGGGCACCCAAAACTCCTTTTGCTACTTCTGTTTCTTGAATCTTGTGGCCAGCTTTTCTTCAGATGCTCATTTCCTGGAGAGAGAGTACAGTGAGATAGAGAGATGATTCAACGGACTGCAATCTTTTGGCAAACAATTCTTGGGTTACAACAATGCTTGATGCAGTAATTCGCCATATCAAAAGTTGGTACCAATGGTAGGAAGTATGCCAAACTTCACCTCTTGTAAAGGGATTTGCGAATGATATGGAGATTCATCACATACTTCTTCTTGTTTCTCAGTAGCTCAAAGAGGCAAACATCTCCAAGCCACAAGCTGTTGCCACGCGCAAAATGCTTCCACCCTCTCATAAGCCTTTTGGTTTTGTTGTTCTTAACACGACACCGCACTTCCCACTTCTTGCCATGGAGCTGAAGGGTCAGCATTTGTTCCTTAAATGGAAGGTATACTTCAGCATATTTTCTTGATATATCCTGGTAAAGGGAGAAAGGATCTTCTTTAGTAATGCTAATTCGAAGCAAACAGCATGGTGTAGTGGACTATCTGCACGTCCATGCTATTATCATTCTGTAGTCTAGTAGCAAAGTTCTTTAAGTTTCAATCTGCTCCAACTAGAATTTTCTATCCCAATGGTTACATGACTGAAATACAACTTCAATCAATATGCAGAATAAGCCAACAACACTTGGGTAAGACAAACATTGTTTCTGTAAGTAAAATGCAAAGATAAACAGCCAGATTGACCCTCATTAACAATACAGTATCCATTCAAGAACAGAGGTTTTAACTCACAAGGCTACGGGTTGCTCCGTAAATACTGCTCTTCCTTATGACACACCCATAAATGGGGACTTCGGAATTCATAGCTCGGACTTTTTCTTTAAGTTGCTTCTTCTGCACCTGATTTAGATTCAAGAGGGTGCCATTTGCGAGGATACAACCTGGCAGGGAAAGATCATCTTCTGAAGATGAAATACCTCCTAAACAAACAAAATAAAAGTCATATATGAAGTTCTATGGGACATAATATATGGCAGGTTTGACATTGTGAATCATAACCTGCTGAATCTGAAGCAGAGCTCGACGAGCTGACATTGATGATGTCATTCCCCTGCCTTGAGCTATCCATACTTGGCCTAATTTGTCTTCCACAATGTGGAAATTTCATGGGAGGATCATGACAAGTGTTTACAATGTCATCAGTGTTCCCCCACCAGTCTTTACCAGGAGCAGCATTTTTCATGAGATTGCACACCGGAAGTTTCTCGCAACCGCTCGGGCCAAAGATCAAAACCTTCAGTTCAGAGTTGCCATCATACTTGAACACAAGAAAGTCCCCCGTTCTCAAGTTATGGGCACGAGCAAACGCCTTGCATCCAGAATCAAGGACTAGTTTCGCCAAATTCTTGGTAATCTGAACATCAGAAGTATAGCCATGGCGTGATGCTAGCTTAATAGTTCGCCCTATTTGCCCCCTGAAATGTTGGGCAAACTTATCTGGTATGATCTGTAGTAATAAACAAGGTAAAGCACACTAGGTCAGGAGACACTAAAATTTTGTTACAAAGAAGAAAACGCTGAAGAAAGCTCATCTGTATAGTTCAGATGCGAAGCAGAGTAACATGAGAGAACAGAGAGTTGCCCAGATCAGACCGAATTAAGTTTCTTTTTTTTTTTGGAGAAGGACAGACCGAATTAAGTAATGAAGTTTCACCCCAAGAGGTTCCTTTCTTTGTTTGCACAGAAAGGTAGAACATAATCCAGCTGAAAATAAAATTACCCTAGGAGGCTAGAACAGAGCCGAACTGAAAATAGCTTACCATTCTCTCATGGAAGTCGCCAATCATAACCTTGAAGAAATTCTTATCTTGCTCGCCTGTGTGGTTCCGGTAGCGATGTTCGTCCAGCTCCTTGTGTTTCATCCATGGCTTGCTCATCTCCTAACCACGGAATGGATCTACAACAAAAACGAATCGTGCCTAAATATTTTAGGTAAAAATGTAACAACTCAAAGTTGAAGAAAACATTTCGGGAAATAGAGGAAATCGGAGCTAACAGGGAGAAGGTAAAACAAGAGCTTCAGAGGGAGGGAGATAAAAGTTGAAGCATACCAGTGATTATCGGAGATTCAGAGAGAGAGAGAGAGAGAGAGAGAGAGCGGGGGGGGGGGGGGGGGGGGGGGGGGGGACTGGAGAACGTTCTGAAGAGAGGAGAAAGCCAAACGTCATGGAGATTAGGCAAGTAGTGGAAGAGCCAGCGCCTCTCCAACTTCTTGGCGCCTATTAGTAGGTGTGCCTGTCAGAGGCGACAAGACTTTACAAAGGATGCGTTGGGGAGGGTGTGTGTGTGTGTGGGGGGGGGGGGGGGGGCTGATGAGCTTGCGTGTGAGGCTGTGAGCAGTAAATATTACTACAGTACAATATTTGAATATTTGAGTGTCATTTTATAATTCAGAAATTTTATTTTAAATATTTTGAATATGTTTAAAATAATAAATTAACAAGTTTTAAAAGTAAGTTATTTCATTTGTAAGTACAATATTTATGAGCTAAAACTAAAAGGATGAGGTCCCGATCTATGGCAGCGGCGCCGATCTGCCCCACGGCAGTCTTCATGTGCACGGCGGCGTGGTGGCCGGACAGTTCCTAGGGGCGGCCGTGGCGGTAGCCTGGCTATGCTCTGCCTGATCTGGGGCGGAGGGTGCTGGATCCGGGGCGGCGGCCCCTAGGCTGGCCTTCTCGTCCGGGCGTGGCGGGGCAGGTGGGCTGCCAGGGATCGGATCGGGTGGCCGGTGATCCTCCGGCGGTTTGGTGTCGCGGCGTCAGATCTGGTGGTTCCCCTCCCTCCTGCTGCCTCTCTCGTCGTCCTGGTGGTTTGCGGCTGCAGGCTCCGGTGATGGTGAGCCCTTGGGTCCGGGGGAAACCTTGGCCGATCTGGCTGGCCCAGCAGCGACATCGTCCATGGGCGTCGCTTCCTTCATGAAGGCGCAGTTGAGGGCCCAATCTACCCACCCCGATCTCATGCCGGGTGAAAACCTACAATCCTCTTTGGATTTGGCGGCAACGGCGCTTCACGGCGTGACCTTCCTGAAGGTGTCGTCAGGGGCCTTGGGGCTCGGTTGGGAGTGCAGAGGAAATGCATGTGGAGGGGATGGGACCAGTGGCAGCATGTGGTGTTCGTGAAGGAGGTGCGGCGTTGCATCTGACACGTCGACAACGGCGGGTCCCAGCGGCATGGTGCAACGGGGTCTCACTGATGGGCGTGTGTTGATGGACGAGCACATGATGGTGGCGTCGTGGTGGCGTCGACGGCAGCTAGGCCGGGCAAGGTTGATGCGTCAGTACAGCTCTGAAGATGGATTTGTGGCAGTTGGCGGCGGCGAACTCTGAGTGTGCGTCGGACCGGTGGGTGCCCCATACCCGGCAAGTGGCTTGGTTGGGGCCTCGGGTCTTATATGTTAGGTTTAATTGTGAGGTCTGTTTGGAATTAGGCCCAGACTATCAACATCCCTTCATCAACTGGATATGAGTAGCGACAGATGTTGCCTAGACGGTGGCTTCAGTCTTACTGCTGTATTACTTTGTAAGGGCTTTTGTGAATAATTAATAAAATGGCTGCATGCATAGTCCAGATGCAGAGGCCGGGGTCTTTCTCTTTTTCCCAAAAAATACAATATTTATAACACGTGAATATTTGAAAGTTATTTTTATTTCTGGGATTATAATTTAAATACTCTCTACAGATCTATAAAAAAACCAACAAGTGCAAAATGGGCCGCACAGACCACTGTCCGTTTCTGGTCGCGCCTTTGTTCTAATATATTAAAATGTAGTTATTCACTTTAGACATCAACATGTGTAGGTGGTCGTGGGTTTGAAATATGGTACCCACACTATTTCGTCTTAATTTTTGGTTTGTATTGACATGCGGAACACACCAAAAGTTGGCATTTTTCCGCAAATAAAAGAAAGTAGGTGTACTTTTGTAAAAACGCGTCGGGCCAAGCACCAACTGTCACTGACAGTGGACCCTGTCCACGCATGCACGTACAGGATATGTGACCGTATTTCGCGGCCATGCGAGTTTGATGACCATAATCACATATTTTATAAATTTGTACATCAAACTTATCGTCGTTTGTAATTTCTGAGACTCCTAGTGCATTTTGATGAATGAAAAGTTCCTTTCCTACAAAAAAAAAGACTTCTAGTGTATTTATCTCTAATAAAACCGCAAGTGGAGTCGGTTTTTTCACTAAAATAAATGCTAAGTTCTGGTACTCGGTCTGACACAACTAAAATTCTAAATTTCGGCCATTTCAGCCAAGTCCAAAATAAGGCATGTGTCGTCCTATGGTGATCCGGCTAATATAATCACATGATTTTGTTCTAAGATATATTCATTTGAACGACAAGTAATATGGATGGAAGGAAGTAATAGAATTGCAATTTGATTTTAGTGGTAATGTGAGAACCTCGTCGTTTGTGTGGTGTAGTGGGATGGTTGGTATGGATATGGTCAGTATCACAGGTGGAGAACTCGGTAGGGCGAGGTGGGCCGCTCGCCCTACCTTAAATTGCTAACCACTCAGGTTAATCAATTGCACTGACTGAAAACAACGCCAAAGAATATAAGAACTACCGTAGATACGCTATTTATAAACTATATCACTTAGATTTTGGAAGTATTTGAAAAAAACTTAAATTTTAAAAACTTCATCATTTTTTAAGAAAACTTTCAACAATTTTCAAAAAATAAATTCACAAAAATTGAAAAAGTTCACAAATTTTGAAAAAAAAGTTCAGCATTTTTGGGAAATAGTTCATCTCTTTTGAAAAAAGTTCATCAATTTTAGAAAAAGTTCATTGATTTTGAAGAAGGTTCATATTTTTTTAAAAAAATCATCAACTTTGAAAAAAGGTCATCGATTTTCAAAAAATTCATCAATTTTAAAAGGCCCAGCGTGGAGGAAAGTGTGTGCGGCGCCCGTTTATGAAAAAGGGAAAACATTACTTTATTCCGAGACAGGGTGTTGGCTTCTGTTTTTCTTCATTTTTCCTTCTTTCCTTCCGGTTTTCTTTATTTCTTCAATAGGTTTCTTTGAATTTTTAATTTTTTTTGTTTTCTCCGGTTTTATTGTTTCACACCTTTTTTTTTCATTTATTTATTGCTTTTGACATTTTTTTCTTCATCGGTTTTCTTCAGATTTTCATTCTTCCTCGTTATAAATATAGTTTTCTTCACTTTCACTCGTTTTCTTTCATTGTTTATTATACTTTGTTTTTTGTTTCTTTCTTCCTGGTCTTCTATTTTCTTCGTCTTCCCTTTTTGGTTCTTTTATCTTTTTGTCCATTTTCGTTGGTTTTATTTTTCTCAACATATGTTAAAAAATTTCAGTACAAATTCAATATTTTTTATACATTAAAAACATTTTATATACATGTTAAAGATTTTGGAATACATGATTAACATTTTTAGAAAACTTATATATATTTTTATCTACAGTACACATTATAAATCATTTGGTATATATCTAATACATTTTTTTTCTAATACGCGTTCAATATTGTTTGAATACAAGATTTTTTTTAACACATGATCAACATTTTTCCCATATACATTTTTAAATAAAAATGAATGTTTGATTAACATTTTTTGTTACTTATTTCACATTTTTCAAAATGCTTGATTAATATTTTTTAAATACAAGATTCATATTTTTAATACATGTTCAACATTTGTTTCATACACGTTAAACATTTTCAAATGCTGGATTAACATTTTCCAAATACAAGATTAACATTTTTAGAATACATGATCAAACACAAGATAAAACATTTACTCCCTCCGTCCCAAAATATAAGAACGTTTTTAACACTAGCATAGTGTCAAAAACGTTCTTATATTCTGGGACAGAGGGAGTAACATTTAACATTTTCAAATGCTTGATTAATATTTTTTCAAATACAAGATAAAACATTTTTTAATACATGATCAAACAGTTTTTAAATACATAGCCAACATTGTACTAAGTTACACCCGTTTGAGCGACAAGTAGTATTGATTATAGGACTAAGAGAATTGAAATTTGATTTCAGTGCTAATGTGAGAATCTCGTTGTTTGTGTGATGTAATGAGATGGTTGGTGTGGATATGGTCAGTATCATAGGTGGAGGACTCAGTAGGGCGAGGTGGGCGCTCATCCTACCTTGATTTTTTACAATTTTTTTACATACTATAAATATTTGGAGATGTGCAGAATAGGTATCTCTAACGTAGGTTTTTCAGGTCCAGAATTTCAGCTGCCGGTATTCTCCTTCTTTATGTAAACCTTGCATATTATGAGAGAATATACATTAGAATTACTCCAAAAAATGTTATATTGAATAAAAACATTATAAATAACAGTAGGGAAACATGATTCAAAATGGACGTATCAGTCACGCCACCGTCGAGGGCGCCCCCTTCATCCGCGCGCTCAGCCTCTCCGGTTGCCAGGACCTCACTAACGTCACGCTCCTCGTCCTCGCATCACCCCACCGGGGCCTCAGCAAGCTCCACATCGGCCTCGACCCGCTCGACCGCATCTCCAGCGACGCCCTCCGCAGTGTTGCCCTCTGCTGCGCACACCTCCTCTACCTCCGCCTCTGCAGCCTACACAAGGTAATCGGCGCCATCGTCTCCCTAGCATGCCACTGCCCACTCCTCCACTGTCTCGCCTAATGCCAGGAGAAGGAGAGAGACAAAGAGGGGAAGAGAGACGTGAGGAGGAAGAAGAAGGAGAAGAGAGATGTGAGGGTGGCAGGTGGGACCCTGTCCACCTCAGCAGGTCAACACATTGACTAGGACTAGTTTTCGCTACATCAGCCCGACAGACAGGTCCCACCCGTCAGTAACACTGTTAGACGCGGCTTAATTTTGAATTAGTGCCGTAGAGTTGGTGGTTTTTTGTGGTTTTCGGTAAAAGCGGTGGTTTAGGAGTGTACCCTAGCCATAAATATGGTGGTTTTGAGCAATTTACTTGTTCAGGTTACAGGAACCAATTCAGAGATGCCTCTTCCACGCTACACGCTTGTGTCTTTTTTTTCTTTTTTTTTTAGAATTCACTCTTGCGTCTATCTAGCCAGTCCCTGTGATGATGTAAAAAAAAGCCAGTCCCTGTGCCGGGCTAAGCCCCTTTCCTCTGCATTCAGTTAGGCTTCATTTCTCTGTCTCCTCTTCTCTTCACCTTCAACGCCTGCCCCAGTGTGCCTGGCGTTACAGGCGCGTTTCAGGGCTACTAGATCATCAATGGCGCGCGTTGCTGCGCCCGTCTATTTTGACTCATAGTTGTTAGGGATATAAAGTAATTTGCTTACATTTGCATGTGCCAATATCAAGTATTATGTTTTTATTGACATAGATATGTCTATTTTGCATGTGCCAGTATCAAGAGTAAATATGTCTATTTTGCTGACATATTTACTACTGAAGCTGACATATTTACTCTTCTATGTATGAAATATGAAAAATATAATACTAATCTTTTTTGGTCTTCTAAGAACAACAATGGCAATAGAACTTCCTGCTAATAAGTAGTGGCATGAAATATGAAATATTAAATACTAAACAAGTTTTTGCCTTTTAAGAACTTTAACGAATTGAACTTTCTCGATTAAGAAAACATAGCACTGACCAATACTTGTTCATAAAAGAACAATAAAAAAACACATAGAAGAGTAAATATGTCAGCTTCAGTAGTAAGACCAATCACTATACAAAGTATACACCATGAACACATAGCGTCCAAAATGGCCTCACAAATTCCCCAACTTTGAGCAAAAGTTACTCAAGATTTAAGGGCATCACGCAACTATATGATATGTAATATTGAGAACGTTGAACAATGACCTTCCAGGTTCTCATGATCTCTTTCAAGGCTACCTATATCCTGGTATTTGAAACATGATTCAAAGCCAATATTTAAATCTACATGAGAATTTCAGCAAACATTCATTTTAGAATTTCCTTAACCAAGACAATATATGTAGCTACATGAAGGAGCACACCTTACAGTATGCAATTTTCTTGATTTGCATCTCCTGCCACTCATGCTGGAAAACTTCATTTTGTAGTGTTGTACATGGCATCAGGCTGCTACTTTTACCTTCAGACATGCTGCAAAAATAGTAACTGAAGATGCCCTTACTTGACTTAGATCTTTGCTTTCCTGACAACTACTCCAGAATTGAACTTCTTGTGTATTAAAGAGCGGATATTACCCAATATAAGAGCGCAAAATGCTTAGCCTTGAGATGTGCTCCTTCCTTAAGATTCACAATAATCTGGTAAGTGTTATATGTGCGCACACACCTTGCACTTTAAGATCGCGTTGATAACGCCGCAGAAGTTTAGAAGGAATGTAGCCCCTGTTGGCACAACAATACACGATCAGACCAAAATCTCAGACCAAATCAGTGTACCTTTTTCACGTACCTAATAATTGAACAGAGATTCATTAGCAAGCTTTTCAGAGAATAGTTCGCCGTCAAGCTGGGCACTGATACAAGCCATGAGGTACTCGACATGCTTTGGTGTGGATACTTCATATGTGCCCCTCTGAGACTCCAAAAACCCACCTATACATGTACCTGCTTCTTGCCTTCTTACCATCATGTTATCTCCAAGTATGTACCTGATCCACAAAATAGCAATCGCATATTATCCCTCTATGTTGTTGCAAACACATACGGATTTATGAATGTCACCCATAGAATTAAGTATGCTGCATTTTTGCACGAGAAAAATATGAATCAGACAGTTCTTATTTGTGGAATTACTTTAGAAATCTAAGGAATTTACTGAAGATGTACAGCGCAATGCAAGAATCCCAAGTCTGAAAAGGCTGCGACTTACCCAGGCCGATGTGGATGAAATCCAGTTGTGGCTGAGGTTGAGCACGCGCAGCTTCATTAGTTCCCGGAGTCCCTCGACATTTGTTATCTTGTTCCGTGACATATCCAGCGAGTGCAGAACCCTCGGCAGCGATCCGGGTGGTATATTTATGTTATGAAAATCTAGCGAGGAAATTCTTCATTTTGATGCAAGGGAATAAAACCGATGCTATCGATACAACTTCTCGTCTTATTTATAACTGATGTTCAAAGTCAAGGACACAATGATATCTCACAAAATCAGCACATGACTATCACAACGTCATACATGGCCGCACAAAACTTCAGGATGCCTCAAGGTGAGCATGCTTCTCTCAATAAAAAAGCGTGACCATGTTGTTCAGTAAAAGAGCAGTACCTCCTCGAATTCCCTGAGAGTATTGGATGTCCTTTAGGTATTCCACGCTTTGTTTTATTGCCTTGTTGAATTTGTTTTTTCGCGAATACGCAAAGTTTGCGTATCATTTTATTGATAGAAGAAGTAGAACGAGTACAGTGGGGGGTACAACACATTACACGAACGCAGACAGGCGTGAACATGGTGCCCGGAGCAGACAGACAAGGGATACTCGGCCTGAAAAGGGGGAGAAATAACACAGCTAAACCAACCAAGCCCGAACCAAAAAGGGGGGGAAACAACACAGCTAAACCAACCTTGTTGAATTTGTTCTTGCTCCGAGCAAATTGTACGACCAACACAGTTAAACTGATTCAGAAAAAATTCAGCCACAAGGGATAAAAATTGCCTTTGTTATTGCCTTTAGGTGTTCAGTAAAATGGCTCTATTATTTGAAGGTATAAGCATGTACAAAAAAATGTACATGATTGATATTAGATACTTTGCACAAGAAAATCTTAACTATAGAAGAAAAAACTGTATAAAAATACATACGGACATTGTTGTTATATAGTTCCTAAAGCCACAAGGGATGACTGAAATCCTTGAAACGATTGCATTTTCTTATTTGTCCAGAGGGATGCTAATCCATATCTTTTTTTTTCTGGCGGTTAAATCTTTGTTGTTCATTGATGAAAGTGAACAGGACAACTAATGTTGTTATATACAATTCCATCGCAAAGGCTAAACTTGACTAAATATACATAACAGGGGAAGATAAACATACTGAAATAAGTTGTTTCATGTTAGTTTCCCTTTTAAAAACATGAGGTGCTCCAGTTAGTAAGTAATAAGTAATAACCCAAAAAACATTGTAGGATGAAAATTTGTTCATAATATACATACATAAATAAATACGAAGACAATTTCTTATAGTAACAAAAAAAGGTGTCCTAAAAGGACCACCATCTCAACTCTTTCATGACGGTCTTAAAAGTGGGTTGCATGTTTGGAATTTAATCTGAGATGGATATAGAGTATGGTAGAACATTTTCACAAATTCGTATTTCAGATATTTTGGCAAGATGGTTCAAGTGTCAGGTGTCAAGATGACAAGATCTGCGTCTTTTCCTCTTCTAGTACTACGCCTTTCCTCCCTGAATAGCTTTGCGATTAGCCTGATCAGTCATCTCTTTGGAGTTAGCTTGTGTATAAATTGCTGCTGGGAAATCATGTATACGAAACGAATGTCCTTACACCATAGGAAAAGGACTAACTACGTTCTTTGAGGGACAAACTGGACAACTGATTTCAGATCCTCGATGGTGCATAGATATAAGATGTAGGTATTAGAAAACAACTGTACCTGTCCAGGAGCAGACTCTCAGTTCCGAGTGATACATACATTCTGGGGATACAGAACCTTTGAGCAAACGAGCAGGGCAATTCCTATAACAAGCAACAGTCAACAAGAAGTCAGCTGGATAATAAGGGAGTGAGCAAGATGCCGGGCAAATGGAAACTAAGAAAAAAACATGTCTGACAAATGGCTAGAGGTCACAGACACGGAATGAAGAAAGGCAAACATCCTACACAGCATGATATGAGCAGGCGGAGGATGTAGTAATGCAGCGATAGCAGAAATGATTTCATCATCGGTGCCGGAGAGGTTGACTGCGCAGAGGTTGGAGAAGGCCGCGATCATCGGCACGACCTTGAGGCCCATCCCGGAGATGTGCGCCATGGAGGGGAAGTCGTTGAGGCGCTGGATGATGTTGTTGGCCTGGGCGACGTCGTCCACCGCCACGCAGGCAGTCCGGCCGCCCCGTTCAGATCGGAGCATGGGGTTGTCTCAGAGATCCACCGACTTCGAGCGGTAGTGGTTGTGGTGGCGGTGCCGGCGGCGGCACAACTTCGCCGGAGCACTTTCGCTTAAACGAGCGGCCATGGCGTCGATCAGAATCGCGTGCGGCGGCGGATCCCCTTCCCCCCTCGAGCGAATTTTTTTCAGGAGCGACAGTGATCGATCGGTCTGGGAACGGCCGACGCGTCCCATCCCATCTCTTTCACACACCCCGGTGGATCCAATCGACCGACGAACACCGGCCGCTCCTCTCCTCTGTGCGCCGCTCCTCTTTCGCCTCGCAGGTCGCATCGGGACTGGACTGGATGGACGCGGTCGCTCCTATCCCCTTTTAGCGAAGCCCAGGAGTGGACCAGCTTTAGCGAAGCGCTGGAATGGGCTGACCGACGGCCCAGTATACCAGCGGTCTCCGTTTCGCCTCGTGGAGCAGCAGCCCACAGGACAGCCGGGCCAGTTAACACAGATCACCACACCCATGAAATCGGACGGCCAAGAAGTCCCAGATCGGGAAAACGGACGGACGGAAACACAAATCGCTGTGGGAGCTCGGTTTAGGTGCGGTTATACTGTTCTTAATTTGGCGACCTGCGAGCTGAAAAACGATGAAACGCACAGCCGCTCGCGGCGGTATGAGCTCCCACTACGTGTATTCTGGGCTGGCCCATATGCGGGCTGGGCGCCCCTCTTTTTTTATTTTTCTTCTATCTTTTTGTATTTTGTGTTTCATTTTTCTTTTCTATTTTTTTACTTGGTGAGCTGTTTAACAATATCAAATTCAATTTTATTGCAGGATTTCTATTTGAAAAATGTTCTGAATTTCCAAAAATATCCGATATTTCATAAAATGTTCATAAATTGGGAAAAAATGTTCAAGATTTAAAAAAAAAATCACGAATACAAAACATGTCCGTGAATACAAAAAATGTTAGCCAGCACAAAAACTGTTCAAAAATTCGAAAAATATTTTTGAATCAATGAAACGTTTGTGAATTCGAAATTTTTTCATGATTTCCAAAATATCGTGAATTCATAAAAAATGTTGGAGATTCCAAAAAAATGTTCGTGATTTTGGTTTCTTAATAATTTTAAAATTATTTACGAATTCGAGAAAATTTTGTGAATTTAAATAATGTTCATTAAATACCAATTTTTTCATGAACTCAAAAATGTTTTCAATTTAAAAAATTGTTCACAAATTAAAAAACCCATGATTTCATAATTTTTTTGTGAATTCACAAAATATTTGCGATGTCAAAAAATGTTCGCGAATTCAAAAAATGTTCGTGATTTTGAAAAAAGCGAATAAAAGTATTTGTATTCTGAATCGCTTCTGATAAACTTGATAATTTTTTGGCCCAGAATTTTATACGTTTTGTTAGCCTTATGAATTTAGTAGTAATGACCTTTGCACTATCCACTTCATTGACAGAATGATGCCAAATGTTCTTGACAAGCTGTTGAAAATCTGGGTGATCAAGCCAATAGTGCTGAAATATGAATAAGTTTCACTTGGGTATAGAACTGCCAATTTGTATGACACATGGAGTATGATCAAAAGTGGTCTTGGCTAGGGAGATAGCCAAATTATTTGGGTATGAAAGGGTCAAAGCTTCTATGGAAAAAACCATTACAACAGCTTGTGTGTCCCATCATATCTTGCATATAGCTCCATGTATAGTTTTTTCCTTTATAAGGAATCTCTACCAGATGCAAATGACTGGTGGCTTCACTAAAGTGCATCATATCTTGTGTGTCCCATCCTCCCTTCTTTGTTCCTATTTTCAGGATATCTAATGAAGTTAATGTCCCCCACTATGATTCAGTTCTGATCATCTGGCATTGTAATGCTTTGAAATCAATTAATGGAATTTTTCTTGCTGACAAAGGCTATAAACATTGGTTAATATCCAGGAATCACCATTGTGGATTGAAGTAAAAAATGAAACAGACAGGGAAAATTATGTTGGAGTATTTTCCCCTTATGAATATATTATCATTCTAGACAATGAGCAATCCTCCCGAGTCCCCCAAACAGGGCAGATATTCAACTTATTAGTCTTCTAAGACAGAAGTTTTTTAAGAATCTCTGATCAAATAAATCTCCTTTTGTTTCTTGAAGATAAAGGACGGCACATCCTATTTCCTCAATCTTGTTAGATAGTGCAGCCCGCTTTTTATCAGAATTAATCCTTCTGATATTCGAATTTAGGATTTTCCAGTCCCTATTCATGACAATATCTATAGCACACACAATACGATAGCCAGGTATACCCTAGGCACTGCAACCAACAGCAAAACTGAGCAACTGACCATAATGTAACTCTGTCCTGACATGACCCACAGTACGTCCACGCAATAACCTCTAACATAATATTGTCCTGTCTGACACTACAGTTCATCCACTTAAACATAAAGGTAAACATAAGGTTTTAAAAGTATTACATCCATGATAACACAAAAAGCAGCTGAAACTAACTGGACCTGAGCTTTATTATGTACTCTGAGCTCTTTCCTTTAGTATATTGTCAGGGCTCCACTCTTCTGGCCTTACCCAAAACTCCTTTTGCTACTTCTGTTTCTTGAATCTTGTGGCTAGCTTTTCTTCAGATGCTCATTTCCTGGAGAGAGAGTACAGTGAGATAGAGAGATGATGCAATGGACTGCAGCCCAAACATAATTAGATTTGAGCTCATAACTCCTAAATTATCACAGGGAATTTCTGATACCCAGAATCTTTTGGCAAACAATTCCTGGGTTACAACAATGCTTGATGCAGTAATTCACCATACCAAAAGTTGGTGCCAATGGTAGGAAGTATGTCAAACTTCACCTCTTGTAAAGGGATTTGCGAATGATATAGACATTCATTGCATACTTCTTTTTGTTTCTCAGTAGCTCAAAGAGGCAGACATCTCCCAGCTGCAAGTTGTTGCCACACGCAAAATGCTTCCAGCCTGTCAAAAGCCTTTTGCCTTTGCTTTTCTTAACACTACATCTCACTTCCCACTTCTTGCCATGATGCTGAAGGGTCAGCATTTGTTCCTCAAATGGAAGGTATACTTCAGCATATTTTCTTGATATTTCCTGATGAAGGGAGAAAGGATCTTTAGTAACAATAATTCGAAGCAAACATCATGGTGTAATGAACTATCTACACGTCCAGGCAAACTTCAATCTGCTCCAACTAAAATTTTCTATCCAATGGTTACACGACTCAACTACAACTTCAATCAATATGCAGAATAAGCCGACAACATTTGGGTGAGACAAAATTTGGTTTTTGCAAGTCAGATGCAGAGATAGCAGCCGGCTTGCAAAATGCAGTATCCATTCGAGAACAGAGATTTTGACTCACAAGGGTGCGGGTTTTTCCGTAAATACTGCTCTTCCTTATGGCACACCCATAAATGGGGATTTCGGAATTCATAGCTCTGATTTTTTCTTTAAGTTGGTTCTTCTGCACCTGATTTAGATTCGAGAGGGTGCCATTTGCGAGGATACAACCTGGCAGGGAATGATCATCTTCTGAAGATGAAATACCTCCTAAACAAAGAAAATATAAGTATGATGCATATATGAAGTTTTATGGGGCATAATGTATGGCAGGTTTGACATTGTGAATCATAACCTGCTGAATCTGAAGCAGAGCTCGACGAGCTGACATTGATGATGTCATTCCCCTGCCTTAAGGTATCCTTGCTTGGCCTAATTTGTCTTCCACTATGTGGAAATTTCATGGGAAGATTGTGACAAGTGTTTACAATGCCAGCAGAGTTTCCCCACCATTCTTTACCAGGAGCAGCATTTTTCTTGAGATTGCACACCGGAATTTTCTCGCAACCGCTCGGACCAAAGATCAAAACCTTCAGTTCAGAGTTGCCATCATACTTGAACACAAGAAAGTCCCCCGTTCTCAAATTATGGGCACGAGCAAACGCCTTCCATCCCGAATCAAGGACTAGTTTCTCCAAATTCTTGGTAATCTGAACATCAAAAGTATAACCATGGCGTGATACTAGCTTAATAGTTCGTCCTGTTTGCCCCCTGAAATGTTGGACAAACCTATCTGGTATGATCTGCAGGAAACAAGGTAAAGCACACAAGATCAGGAGACACTAAATCTGTTACACAGAACAAAACGCTGAGGAAAGCTCATCTGCTATATTTCAGATGCGAAACAGAGTGACATGAGAGAACAGAGAGTTGCCCAGATCTGACCAAATTTCACTCCTAGAGGTTCCTCTTTTGTTTCCACAGAAAGGTACTAGAACATAATCCAGCTGAAAATAAAATTACCCTAGGAGGTAGAACAGAGCCGACCTGAAAATAGCTTACCATTCTCTCATGGAAGTCGCCAATCATAACCTTGAAGAAACGCTTATCTTGCTCGTCTGTGTGGTTCCAGTAGCAATGTTCATCCAGATCCTTGCGTTTCTTCCGTGGCTTGCTCATCTCCTAACCACGGAATGGAACTGCAACAAAAACGAACCGTGCCTAAATCTTTTAGGCAAAGTACCAACTAAAAGTTGAAGAAATCATTTCAGAAAATAGAGGAAATTGGAGCTAACAGGGAAACAAAGAGCTTCTCTATTTTATAGGGCTTGCAGTATTTCAGAGGGAGGGAGAGAAGAGTTGAAGCATACCAGTGATTACGGAGATTCAGAGGGAGAGAGAGAGAGAGGGAGGGAGACTGGAGAACGCTCCAAAGAGTGGAGAAAGCCAAACGTCAGACTAGGCAAGTAGAGGATCCAGCGCCTCTCCGACTTCTAGACGCCTACTAGTAGCTGTGCCTGTCGTTTCAAAAAAAAAAGTAGGTGTGCCTGTAAGAGGCGACAAGACTTGACAAGGGATGCATTGGGGAGTGTGTATGTGGGGGGTGACCGGATGAGGTTGCGTGTGAGTATCCTTTTATAATTCAGAAATTTCATGTTAAATATTTGAATATTTTAAATAATAAATGAACAAGTTTTGAGGTTGCGTAAGTTATTTCATTTGTAAGTACAATATTTATAACACGCGAATATTTGAAAGTTATTTTTATTTCTGGGATTATAATTTATATAATCTCTACAAATTTATGAAAAAAGACAACGAGTGCACAATGGGCCACACAGACAACAGTTCAGCCTTTGTTCTAATATTTGCACATATGCCCGTGCGTTGCAACGGAAGAGGAATTATTGTGCCCACTGTCCATCGAAACTACTGTCATCATGGAATAATAACATCCGAAAATGCCACCTAAATATGTTTGTACGTTGCAACGGGAGAAAAAATCACCTCACTCTCCTATCCCAGTAAGCAAGTGATGATTTAAGCCTGATAATTTGATTTATGATACACATCAATTATTCCCAGATGAATAAAAATTAGGTGCTTTCACCATCTTTGCAAAAGGCTACTTTGCATGACTATTCAACCATCAATACTATAGAAAAGCTAAGCTTGATTGATCAATGTGAGCTTGCACGGGTAGTTGTTCAGTTGCTCCTTTGCATATACCAAGATATGCAAATTAGCATAAGTAAGAGCAACCCCAATGGGGCGATCCATTTCGTCCGCCGCCGTCCGTTTGGATCGGCGTGGACACAAACCAACGCGCCGACCCAAACGGACGCGCGTCGGCTTTCGTCCGCCTGCCGATCCATTCCCGGTCCATTTTTTAGCCGGATTTGCGTCGGCGCGGACACGAGACGGACGCGCGCGCTCGCCCTTTGCCCTCCCCGGGCCCGCTGGTCGGTGCACATTGGCCTCCCCTCTCCCCCCAGCCAACACCAAACCTCGCCCGCCTCCTTCGTCGTCGCCGCCGCCGCCTCCACATCCGCCCATTTTTGCCGGCGACTCTGCAGCCGCCGCCGCTGCCTTCACATCCGTCCAGCAACGCCGCCCACTTCCCCCGTCGCCCTCCACCGCCGGGAAGCAAACTGCTTTCCACCGCCGCTCCCCCCACCGCACAGCCGCCCGCGACCAAGAAGCCGACCGACACGCTCGTCGGACGCCGGCAGGGCAGCTAGCTGGTCCGTGCGCGCCGCGACTCCCCTCGCCGGACGTCTCCTTCTTCGACGCCCGCAAGCTGTTCGACAGTCTGCCAAGGTACGAAATGGACTCCGCCAATGAGTTCTTCTTCCATAATTTCCTTTGCGACTCCGACGATTCGTCGTCCGACGAGGAGGAGGAGATATTGGCTGCCGTGTTGGTCCATCACCACATAAACAGCCAACGGCCGTTGTTCCGTGGCTCCATTCCGGGCCACCTTCCGGCGTTGAATCGCAACCGAGAGAGTGGGCATTTCTTTCTCTGGAAGGACTACTTTGATACAACAAACCCGTTGTTCAAACATCAAAAATTCCGTCGCCGTTTCCGTATGAGTAGGCATGTTTTCAACCGTATTAGAGAGGGAGTGGTCGGCTATGATGACTATTTCGAGTGCAAAGAGGATGCCGTCGGCAAGATTGGTTTCTCCTCTTATCAGAAATGCACTGCCGCCATCCGAATGCTTGCATACGGAGTGCCGGTGATCTCATTGACGAGTACGTCCGTATGAGCGAGTCTACATGCCTAGAGTCCCTGTACAAATTTTGCAAGGCTATTATTGCTGTGTTTGGCCCTGAGTACTTGAGAGAGCCGATAGCTGAAGATACAACCTGTTTGTTGGCGATGAATGCCAGAAGGGGCTTCCCAGGGATGCTTGGAAGCATAGACTGCATGCACTGGGAGTGGAAGAACTGTCCTTCTGCTTGGCAAGGGCAGTATAAGGGACATGTCAGGGCTTGCACTGTCATACTAGAGGCCGTGGCGTCTCAAGATCTCTGGACTTTCTTTGGCATGGCTGGATCACACAATGATATCAACGTGTTTCAGCGCTCGCCGGTGTTTGCTAGGCTTGCCGAAGGCAACAACCCACCGGTGAACCTTACTGTCAAGGGACACAACTACGACAAAGAATACTACCTGGGTGACGGTATCTATCCTCAGTGGACCACTATTGTCAAGACAATACCCAACCCTGTCGGAGAGAAGAGGAAAAGATTTGCCCAAGAGCAAGAGAGTGCTAGGAAGGATGTCAAGCGTGCCTTTGGTGTTTTGCAATCTCGATGGGGCATCGTTCGGTATCCTGCTAATACCTGGAGCACGCAGAAACTATGAGAGGTGATGACTGCTTGTGTGATCATGCACAATATGATCGTAGAAGACGAGCGCCCGGAACGTCTGTACGATCAAGGCTTTCAGTTTCAGGGTGAGAATGTTGTGCCTGAGCATGGAGTAGCGGCAACGTTTGAACAGTTCACCCAATTTCATGAAGACATGCGTGATTGGGAAACTCACGTGCAGCTGCAAAATGATTTGGTTGAGCATATGTGGGCTCATGTTGGCAACCAATAGATGTATCTTCTTTTATTCATTTGCAAAACTATGTGAAACATTTTTATTTGTATCCGTCTTGTAAAACTATAATATTTTATTCGGTAAACTATGTTATTTGACAATATGTTTGAATGCAAATCAGTGTAATATTGGGCGGCCAGCCGGCCACGCCGGCACATATGGGTCGACGCGTTGGGCGCGCTGCCGACCCAAATCTAAAAGAGGGCGGACGCCGGGCGGGCGGCCGACCCAAACGGACAAAAAGCGGACGAAATCGCCGTCCGTTTGGGTCGCCCCATTGGAGTTGCTCTAAGTATCAGTTTTCCTGAAAGCACAATGAAAATAATAATATGATTTTGGCCTTGAAGATGAACAAAAAAAGTAATTCTCCTTGAAGATGAACAAAGAAAGGTAACATGCATGCTAATCTGCATTGCACTGAGAGGATCCCATTCCTTGCAAAATATTTCTCTAGCATGTTTCGAGTTATGCAAAATCCATATCATGTCACATAGAAATACATGAGCCGGTGAAAAAAAGGGAATTGTAGGAATGTGAAATACCTCATTTTATTCTCCTTATAGAACAATTACTTATTGTGTAGTCAGTTTAGCTATGAAAACCTGATGCATGGACGCTCGGATAGGAAGACACTAGTAAAAAATAGGACTTTGGTTGGGGCCTGGCGAGCCCATTAGTCCCGGTTCAGTCACGAACCGGGACCCATGTGGGGCATACGTCCCGGTTCGTGCGCCCAGGGGGCCGGCCGGGCCTCGTGGGGCATTTGTCCCGGTTCGTCTGGACCCATTTGTCCCGGTTCCATGCACGAATCGGGACCAATGGTCCTCACTCCTGGCCCACAGCCATTGGTCCCGGTTCGTGGCTGGAACCGGGACAGAAGGGGGGCCTTTAGTCCCGGTTCCTGCCACGAACCGGGACCAATGAGTTGCCTATATATACCCCATCGCCGGAGCAGAGCACTCCACACTGCTCTGTTTTTTCTGGCCGGCAAGGGGAGCGCTTTGTGGTGCTCTAGCTCACCTCCTATGCACATGAGGTGTTTGATACGTCTCCAACGTATCTATAATTTTTGATTGTTCCATGCTATTATATTATCTATTTTGGATGTTTAATGGTCTTTACTATACACTTTTATTATATTTTTGGGACTAACCTACTAACCGGAGGCCCAGTCCAGATTGCTGTTTTTTTTGTCTATTTCAGTGTTTCGCAGAAAAGGAATATCAAACGGAGTCCAAACGGAATAAAACCTTCGGGAGAGTTATTTTTGGAACAAACGTTATCCATAGGACTTGGAGTGGACGTCAAGAAAGAAGTGAGGAGGCCACGAGGCAGGGAGGCGCGCCTGCCCCCCTGGGCGTGCCCCCACCCTCGTGGGCCCCTTGTAGCTCCACCGACCTACTTGTTCCTCATATATATACCTACGTACCCCGAAAACATCCAGGAGCACCACGAACCTTATTTTCACCGTCGCAACCTTTTGTACCCGTGAGATCCCATCTTGGGGCCTTTTCCGGCGCTCCGCCGGAGGGGGCATTGATCACGGAGGGCTTCTACATCAACACCATAGCCTCTCCGATGATGTGTGAGTAGTTTACCTCAGACCTTCGGGTCCATAGTTATTAGCTAGATGGCTTCTTCTATCTCTTTGATTCTCAATACCAAGTTCTCCTCGGTCTTCTTGGAGATCTATTCGATGTAATTCTTTTTGCGGTGTGTTTGTCGAGATCCGATGAATTGTGGGTTTATGATCAAGATTATCTATGAACAATATTTGAATCTCCTCTGAATTCTTTTATGTATGATTTTTTATCTTTGCAAGTCTCTTCGAATTATCAGTTTGGTTTGGCCTACTAGATTGATCTTTCTTGCAATGGGAGAAGTGCTTAGCTTTGGGTTCAATCTTGCGGTGTTCGATCCCAGTGACAGAAGGGGAACCGATACGTATTGTATTGTTGCCATCGAGGATAAAAAAGATGGGGTTTATACATACGCTTGAGTTTATCCCTCTACATCATGTCATCTTGCCTAATGCGTTACTCTGTTCTTATTAACTTAATACTCTACATGCATGCTGGATAGCGGTCGATGTGTGGAGTAATAGTAGTAGATGCAGAATCATTTTGGTCTACTTGTCGCGGACGTGATGCCTATATACATGATCATGCCTAGATATTCTCATAACTATGAAATTTTCTATCAATTGCTCGACAGTAATTTGTTCACCCACCGTAATACTTATGCTATCTTGAGAGAAGCCACTAGTGAAACCTATGGCCCCCGGGTCTATTTTCCATCATATAAGTTTCCAATCTATTTTATTTTGCAATCTTTAGTTTCTAATCTATAAAACGAAAATACCAAAAATATTTATCTTATTATCTCTATCAGATCTCACTTTTGCAAGTGGCCGTGAAGGGATTGACAACCCGTTTATCGCGTTGGTTGCAAGGTTCTTATTTGTTTGTGTAGGCGCGAGGGACTGGCGTGTGGCCTCCTACTGGATTGATACATTGGTTGTCAAAAACTGAGGGAAATACTTACGCTACTTTGCTGCATCACCCTTTCCTCTTCAAGGGAAAACCAACGCTGTGCTCAAGAGGTAGCAAGAAGGATTTCTGGCGCCGTTGCCGGGGAGTCAACGCACAAGTCAAGACATACCAAGTACCCATCACAAACTCTTATCCCTCGCATCACATTATTTTCCATTTGCCTCTCGTTTTCCTCTCCCCCACTTCACCCTTGCCGTTTTATTCGCCCTTCTTCTGTTCGTCTTTTTCGTTTGCTTTGATGTCTTACTTGGCTCGTTTGCTCGTTTGGTTGGTATAGTTGTTTATTTATTGCTAAACAGAGAACCCAAGATCTATGGATCCTCATCCGCTTGCTAATCTTTTTAAGAGATCCAATTATGATGAACCAATTGCTAGTGAGTTTTGTGCACTAGATTATCTTTATGAAGTTTTGCTTGAATTTCGTTAATCTGAAAATTGTGATGAAGGAATTTATGAAGAGATTCACGATAGCTCCTTGAATAAAAAGCATGGTTGCAATGATTTTACTATAAATTCTCTTAATGTCAATTGTGCTATTAATATGCAAAACCCTAAGCTTGGGGATGCTAGTTTTGCTATGTCTAGTACTTGTTGCAATGATCAAACGCCCCAATCTGCATTAATATTGAAAGTGGGTTTGGAAGAGTGTCGACTTTAGATCCCACATATTTGGAGAATGTTCAATCTTACAATTTTTTGATAAAAGTGCGTTTCGAGAGGTCATGACCTTAGTTAATGATAATCCCATTATTTTGGAAGAGTGTCAACTTTGCATGCATGTGGATCGTGTTGAAAATATTTTATGTGATAGCTATTTTGTTGAATTTGCTTATGATCCCACCTGTAATTATTATGAGAGAGGAAAATATGGTCGTAGAAATTTTCATGATAATAAATTACCTCTCGTTATGTTGAGATTGCTATTGTTTCTTTCCGCTTCCTTGCATATGCTAGTTTTTGCTTGGTATGATAATTTGTTTGCCTATAAGATGCCTATGCATAGGAAGTATGTTATACTTAGATGTGTTTATCATGTGTTTCATGATGCTCTTCAATTCTTGTCTTTCATGTGAGCATCGTTAGAATTATCAAAGCCTAGGGGTGTTAAACGAAAGCGCTTGTTGGGAGACAGCCCAATATATTTCCTTTCTGTTTTTGAATAAAAATTCATCTAGCCTCTGGTTAGATGTGGTTTTGTTTTTTAATTAGTGTTTGTGCCAAGTAAAACCTTTAGGATAACCTACGGTGGTAGCTATTTGATCCTGCTGTAAAAAACAGAAACTTTGCGCGCACGAGATTAGTTTTCATAATTCACAGAAACGTGCTTTTCAGTTGATTATTTTTTAAGTAGATTAATAAACAAATTATCTAGGACTTCCTAATTTGGTAGAATTTTTTAGGTTCCAGAAGTTTGCGTTTGATACAGATTGCTACAGACTGTTCTATTTTTGACATATTCTGTTTTTCGTGTGTTGTTTGCTTATTTTGATGAATCTATGGCTAGTATCGGAGGTTATGAACCATAGAGAAGTTGGAATACAGTAGGTTTAACACCAATATAAATAAAGAATGAGTTCATTACAGTACCTTAAAGTGGTGGTTTGTTTTATTTCTCTAACGGAGCTTATGAGATTTTCTGTTGAGTTTTGTGTTGTGAAGTTTTCAAGTTTTTGGGTAAAGATTTGATGGATTATGGAATAAGGAGTGGCAAGAGCCTAAGCTTGGGGATGCCCAAGGCACCCCTAGGTAAAATTCAAGGACAACCAAAATCCTAAGCTTGGGGATGCCCCGGAAGGCATCCCCTCTTTCGTCTTCGTCCATCGGTAACTTTACTTGATGCTATATTTTTATTCACCACATGATATGTGTTTTGCTTGGAGCGTCTTGTATGATTTGAGTCTTTGCTTTTTAGTTCACCACAATCATCCTTGATGTACACACCTTTTGAGAGAGACACACATGAATCGGAATTTATTAGAATACTCTATGTGCTTCACTTATATCTTTTGAGCTAGATAATTTTGCTCTAGTGCTTCCCTTATATCTTTTAGAGCATGGTGGTGGTTTTATTCTATAGAAAATTGTTGATCTCTCATGCTTAACTTAAATTATTTTGAGAATCTTTTAGAACAGCATGGTAATTTTCTTTGGTTAAAATTTTAGTCCTAAAAGTGACGAGCATCCAAGATAGGTATAATAAAAACTATCATATAAAGTGCATTGAATACTATGAGAAGTTTGATGCTTGATGATTGTTTTGAGATATGAGGATGGTAATATTAGAGTCATGCTAGTTGAGTAATTATGAATTTGATAAATACTTGTGTTGAAGTTTGTGATTCCCGTAGCATGCATGTATGGTGAACCGTTATGTGATGAAGTTGGAGCATGATTTATTTATTGATTGTCTTCCTTATGTGTGGAGGTCGGGATCGCGCGATGGTTAACTCCTACCAACCCTTCCCCTAGGAGCATGCATTTAGTACTTTGTGACATATAGATTTTTGCAATAAGTATGTGAGTTCTTTATGACTACTGTTGAGTCCATGGAGTATACGCACTCTCACCCTTCCACCATATTGCTAGCCTCTCTAATACCGCGCACCTTTCGCCGGTATCATACACCCACCATATACCTTCCTCAAAACAGCCACCATACCTACCTATTATGGCATTTTCATAGCCATTCCGAGATATATTGGCATGCAACTTTACCACCGTTCCATTTATTATGACACGCTTCATCATAGTCATATTGCTTTGCATGATCATGTAGTTGACATCGTATTTGTGGCAAAGCAACCTTTATAATTCTTTCATACATGTCACTCATGATTCATTGCATATCCCGGTACACCTTCGGAGGCATACACATAGAGTCATATTTTGTTCTAAGTATCGAGTTGTAATTCTTGAGTTGTTAGTAAATAAAAGTGTGATATCTTCATTATTAGAGCATTCTCCCAAGTGAGGAAAGGATGATGGAGACTATGATTCCCCCACAAGTCGGGATGAGACTCCGGACGAAAAAAAGGGGAGGCCATAAAAAAAGGCCATACAAAAAAAGAGAAAAAAAATGAGAGAAAAAGAGAGAAGGGACAATGTTACTATCCCTTTACCACACTTGTGCTTCAAAGTAGCACCATGATCTTCATGATAGAGAGTCTCTTATTTTGTCACTTTCATATACTAGTGGGAATTTTTATTATAGAACTTGGCTTGTATATTCCAATGATGGGCTTCCTCAAATTGCTCTAGGTCTTCATGAGCAAGCAAGTTGGATGCACACCCACTTAGTTTCTTTTGTTGAGCTTATAGCTCTAGTGCATCCGTTGCATGGCAATCCCTACTCACTCACATTGATATCTATTAATGGGCATCTCCATAGCCCGTTGATACGCCTAGTTGATGTGAGACTATCTTCTCCTTTTTTTCTTCTCCACAACCACCATATTCTATTCCACATATAGTGCTATGTCCATGGCTCACGCTCATATATTGCGTGAAGATTGAAAAAGTTTGAAAATACTAAAGTATGAAACAATTGCTTGGCTGAAACCGGGGTTGTGCATGATTTAAATATTTTGTGTGATGAAGATAGAGCATAGCCAGACTATATGATTTTGTAGGGATAACTTTCTTTAGCCGTGTTGTTTTGAGAAGACATGATTGCTTTGTTAGTATGCTTGAAATATTATTATTTTTATGTCAATATTAAACTTTTATCTTGAATCTTTCAGATATGAACATTCATGCCACAATAAATAAAATTACATTGAGAAATATGCTAGGTAGCATTCCACATCAAAAATTCTGTTTTTTTATCATTTACCTACTCGAGGACGAGCAGGAATTAAGCTTGGGGATGCTTGATACGTCTCCAACGTATCTACAATTTTTGATTGTTCCATGCTATTATATTATCTGTTTTGGATGTTTAATGGGCTTTACTATACACTTTTATTATATTTTTGGGACTAACCTACTAACCGGAGGCCCAGCCCAGATTGCTGTTTTTTTGCCTATTTCAGTGTTTCGCAGAAAAGGAATATCAAACGGAGTCCAAACGGAATAAAACCTTCGGGAGAGTTATTTTTGGAACAAACGTGATCCAGAGGACTTGGAGTGGACGTCAAGAAAGAAGCGAGGAGGCCACGAGGCAGGGAGGCGCGCCTGCCCCCTAGGCGCGCCCCCACCCTCGTGGGCCCCTCGTAGCTCCACCGACCTACTTCTTCCTCCTATATATACCTACGTACCCTGAAAACATCCAGGAGCAACACGAAAGCGTATTTCCACCGCCGCAACCTTCTGTACCCGTGAGATCCCATCTTGGGGCCTTTTCCGGCACTCCGCCGGAGGGGGCATTGATCACGGAGGTCTTGTACATCAACACCATAGCCTCTCCGATGATGTGTGAGTAGTTTACCTCAGACCTTCGGGTCCATAGTTATTAGCTAGATGGCTTCTTCTCTCTCTTTGATTCTCAATACCAAGTTCTCCTCGATCTTCTTGGAGATTGATGACCCACAAGTATAGGGGATCTATCATAGTCCTTTCGATAAGTAAGAGTGTCGAACCCAACGAGTAGCAGAAGGAAATGATAAGCGGTTTTCAGCAAGGTATTCTCTGCAAGCACTGAAATTGTAGGTAACAGATAGTTTTGTGATAAGATAATTTGTAATGAGCAACAAGTAACGAAAGTAAATAAAGTGCAGCAAGGTGGCAAAATCCTTTTTGTGGCAAAGGACAAGCCTGGACAAACTCTTATATAGAGAAAAGCGCTCCCGAGGACACATGGGAATTATCGTCAAGCTAGTTTTCATCACGTTCATATGATTCGTGTTCGGTACTTTGATAATTTGATATGTGGGTGGACCAGTGCTTGGGTGCTGTCCTTACTTGGACAAGCATCCCACTTATGATTAACCCCTATTGCAAGCATCCGCAACTACAAAAGAAGTATTAAGGTAAACCTAACCATAGCATGAAACATATGGATCCAAATCAGCCCCTTACGAAGCAACACATAAACTAGGGTTTAAGCTTTTGTCACTCTAGCAACCCATCATCTACTTATTACTTCCCAATGCCTTCCTCTAGGCCCAAATAATGGTGAAGTGTCATGTAGTCGACGTTCACATAACACCACTAGAGGAGAGACAACATACATCTCATCAAAATATCGAACGAATACCAAATTCACATGACTACTAATAGCAAGACTTCTCCCATGTCCTCAGGAACAAACGTAACTACTCACAAAGCATATTCATGTTCATAATCAGAGGAGTATTAATATGCATATAGGATCTGAACATATGATCTTCCACCAAATAAACTAACTAGCATCAACTACAAGGAGTAATCAACACTACTAGCAACCTACAGGTACCAATCCCAGACTTAGAGACAAGAATTGGATACAAGAGATGAACTAGGGTTTGAGAGGAGATGGTGCTGGTGAAGATGTTGATGGAGATTGGCCCTCTCCCGATGAGAGGAGCGTTGGTGATGATGATGGCGATGATTTCCCCCTCCAGGAGGGAAGTGTCCCCAGCAGGACAGCTCTGCCGGAGCCCTAGATTGGTTCCGCCTCGTGGCGGCGGAGTCTCGTCCCGAAAGCTTGCTTATGATTTTTCTTCGGACGAAAGACTTCATATAGCAGAAGATGGGCACCGGAGGGCCAACAGGGGGCCCACGAGGCAGGGGGCGCTGTGACGCCCCCGATTTGACCGTACACTAATCATGCACGCAAATGTGTACGATCAAGATCAGGGACTCATGGGAAGATATCACAACACAACTCTAAAACATAAATAAGTCATACAAGCATCATAATACAAGCCAGGGGCCTCGAGGGCTCGAATACAAGTGCTCGATCATAGACGAGTCAGCGGAAGCAACAATATCTGAGTACAGACATAAGTTAAACAAGTTTGCCTTAAGAAGGCTAGCACAAACTGGGATACAGATCGAAGGAGGCGCAGGCCTCCTGCCTGGGATCCTCCTAACTACTCCTGGTCGTCGTTAGCGGGCTGCACGTAGTAGTAGGCACCTCCAGTGCCGTAGGTGTCGTCGTCGACGGTGGCGTCTGGCTCCTGGACTCCAGCATCTGGTTGCGACAACCAGGTAGAAAGGAAAGGGGGAAAAGAGGGAGAGAGGCAACCGTGAGTACTCATCCAAAGTACTCGCAAGCAAGGAGCTACACTACATATGCATGGGTATATGTGTAAAGGGGCATATCAGTGGGCTGAACTGCAGAATGCCAGAATAAGAGGGGGATAGCTAATCCTGTCGAAGACTACGCTTCTGGCCATCTCCATCTTGCAGCATGTAGAAGAGAGTAGATTGAAGTCCTCCAAGTAACATCGCATAGCATAATCCTACCCGGCGATCCCCTCCTCGTCGCCCTGTTAGAGAGCGATCACCGGGTTGTATCTGGCACTTGGAAGGGTGTATTTTATTAAGTATCCGGTTCTAGTTGTCATAAGGTCAAGGTACAACTCCGGGTCGTCCTTTTACCGAGGGACACGGCTATTCGAATAGATAAACTTCCCTGCAGGGGTGCACCACATAACCCAACACGCTCGATCCCATTAGGCCGGACACACTTTTCTGGGTCATGCCCGGCCTCGTAAGATCAACACGTCGCAGCCCCACCTAGGCTCAACAGAGAGGTCAGCACGCCGGTCTAAACCCTATGCGCGCAGGGGTCTAGGCCCATCGCCCATTGCACACCTACACGTTGCGTACGCGGCCGGAAGCAAACCTAGCCCCCTTAATACAAGCGCGAGCTTACGGTCCAATGCGGCGTGCGCCACTCAGTCGCTGACGTCAAAAAGAGCTTCGGCTGATACCACGACGTCGACTGCCCATAACTGTTCCCGCGTAGCTGGTTAGTGCATATATACCAAATGGCCAGACTCAGATCAAATACCAAGAACTCGTTAAGCGTGTTATTTTGAAGTAACTGCGGACGCCGTCCAGGGCCAGGTCCACCTCTCGCCTAGGTGGTCTCAACCTGCCCTGTCGCTCCGCCACAAAGATCCACTTGCGGGTACTCCTACGAGCCGACCCGACTTTAGTCACCACATGTGTCATGTATATAGTATATAAGTATATACCCGTGATCACCGCCCAAGTGATCACGGCCCGATAGTATAGCACAGCAGACGGACAAGAATGTAGGGCCACTGATGGAAAACTAGCATCCTATCCTAAGCATGTAGGATTGCAGGTAAAGGTAACAACAGTAGTAGCAAGGACAGGCTATGCATCAGGATAGGATTAACGGAAAGCAGTAACATGCTACACTACTCTAATGCAAGCAGTATAGAGAAGAATAGGCGATATCTGGTGATCAAGGGGGGGGGGCTTGCCTGGTTGCTCTGGCAAGTAGGAGGGGTCGTCAACTCCGTAGTCGAACTGGGCAGCAGCAGCGTCGGTCTCGTAGTCTACCGGAGAGAAGAGGGGGGAAGAAACAGTAAATACAATGCAAACATAAGCATGACGATGCGTGATATGAAAATGAGCGGTGCTAGGTGTGCCCTAACGCGGCAGTAGGTGGTACCGGCGAAGGGGGGGAACATCCGGGAAAGTATTCCCGATGTTCGCATTTTCGGACAGATGAAACGGAGGGGGAAAGTTGCGAGTTTGATACGTTAGGGATGTGTGGCGGACGAACGGGCTGCGTATCCGGATTCGTCTCGTCGTTCTGAACAACTTTCATGTAAAAAGTATTTTCATCTGAGCAACGGTTTATTTTATATTGATTTGAAAAGAATTTATTAATTTCTAGAATTTATTTAATTATTTAATATATACATTATCCGAAACAGTGTTGCGATGACATCAGCATGACATCATGCTGACATCAGCAGTCATCTGACACGTGGGTCCCACATGTCATAGACTGATTAGGGTAATTAGGATTAACTAATTAATTAACTATTAATTAAACTAATTAATTAAATTAGATTAATCTAAACAGGGTTAATTAACTAATTAATTAATTATTTGTATTTGTATTTTATTTTATTTTCTTTATTTATTATTTATATATTATTATTCTTTTTAATTCCTTTTTTTTCGTTCTGGGCGTGGGGCCCATATGTCATAGGCCCAACAGGGCATAACGGGCGCACGGGCGTTGGGGCGTTGCGGGTAGAGCCCCGTGAGTGTGCGGGCGTGCGGGCGCTGGCCCGGGCGTGGCCACCGGGGCGGCTGGGCGACGGCGGCAAGGCGGTGGAGGCAGGACGACGGGCAGCGCGAAGGGGAACGGGCGCAGGGCGCCGGGCGAACGGCCGCGGTCGTGCGTGCGCGTGTGGGCGGGAGAGACGGGGCGCGGGGGCGCGGCCATGGGCGTGTTCAGGGGCGCCTGGCGCGCGGCCGCCGACGTGGTGAGCGCGGGGGCGGGGCTGCGGGTGAGGACGGCGTCGTGGCATTCTGGACAGGGAGAGGAAGAGGGGGGGGTGCGTGCTCACAGGGCCGGTAGGGATAGGGCAGCGGGGGTTGAGGAGGTCGACGGGGACGACCAGGCGACGGTGGTGAAGCAGGCCGGCGGGGGAGCGCTCCGGCGACGGCGTCCAGGCGCGTGGCGCGGCTCGATCCGTCGGCTTCGGGGTCGGTGACGAGGCGAGGCGCCGGCGTCAAGGAGTGGGGCGGCGCGGTCGCCGGGGAGAGGTGGCGGGGTCGGGACGAGGCCGACGGGGGGTGGGGCGCGGGGCGAGCGGGGCGACGGGGTCGTCGGGGCGGCGTCGCCCCGATTGGATCGGGGGAGTGGGGGGAAGAGAGAGCGAGAGGGGGTGGGGAGTGGGGGGTGGATCGGGCTAGGGTTTGCTGGGGGTGGATAAGGGGAGAGTGGGGGTGGGCCGGCCGGCTGGGCCTTTGCCCAGTTGGGCTGGCCAGCTGGGCCACAGTTGGCCCAGTGGGGGGGGCTTCTCTTTTCTTTTCTTCTGTTTTCTGTTTTGCATTTCTTTTATTTATTTCTCTTTTCTGTTTTATTTTATTTTAAATTATCTAGGCATTTTATAAAAATGTGTTTATTACACCATATTTACTTATCCAAAATATGGCACCTCCCGAACATTTTGTTTTAAATTTTGAAAAACTTTTATTGTTGACATTAATTGAATTTAAATTATGAAACGGTTTTGAATCATCGCACGGTTAACAACAGTAACCAAAGTGACGTGGCATGATTAGCGTGGGATTACTGTAGCATGATTATCCGGGCGTTACAAATCTCCTCCACTACAAGAAATCTCGTCCCGAGATTTAGGAGGTAGAAGGAAACAACGCGGGGTATTCATCACGCAGGCGATCCTCGCGTTCCCAAGTGGCTTCATCTTCAGAATGGTGCGACCACTGGACTTTGAGGAACTTGATAGCCTTCTGACGGGTGCGGCGCTCAGCTTGGTCGAGAATGCGGACCGGATGCTCTTTATAGGAGAGGTCCTGCTGCAATTCGAGCACTTCATGATCCACTGCTCGGATTGGGTCCTTGAAGCAACGGCGGAGCTGTGAGACGTGGAACACATCGTGAACCTGAGAAAGGTTCGGCGGAAGCTCCAGTCGATATGCCACTTTTCCACGCCTTTCGAGAATAGTGAATGGGCCAATATAGCGAGGAGCTAGCTTGCCCTTGATCCCGAAGCGGTGAGCACCCTTCATTGGTGTAACTCGAAGATAGGCCTTTTCGCCAGGTTGATAGACCATGTCTTTATGATGACGGTCATACTGACTCTTCTGACGTGACTGAGCAGTCTTGAGATTCTCACGAATAATGCGGACTTGTTCTTCGGCATGTTGGATAATATCCGGACCGAAGAGTGGACGTTCCCCAGTTTCTGACCAGTTCAGAGGGGTTCGGCACTTTCGTCCATATAACACTTCGAAGGGGGCCATCTTCAGACTAGCTTGATAGCTATTATTATAAGAGAACTCAGCATACGGGAGAGATTCCTCCCATTTCTTGCCGAAGGAAATAACACAAGCTCGAAGCATGTCTTCGAGAACTTGGTTGACGCGTTCAACTTGCCCTTGCGACTGAGGATGAAACGCAGTACTGAATGACAGATGAGTTCCCATAGCTTCTTGGAAACTTGCCCAGAATCTTGAAGTGAATAAGCTGCCACGGTCTGAGCTGATAACCAATGGAATACCGTGGAGTGAAACAATCCTGGACATATAGAGCGTTGCCAGCTGACTAGCAGTGATCGTTTCTTTGACCGCCAGGAAATGTGCAACTTTGGAAAGCCGGTCAATGACGACAAGAATAGCATCATTACCTTTCTGTGATTTGGGAAATCCAGTGACGAAGTCCATCTCAACATGGTCCCATTTCCATTCAGGAATAGAGATAGGTTGCAGAGTTCCAGCAGGCCTTTGATGTTCTGCTTTGATACGACGGCAAACGTCACACTCAGCAACATAACGAGCAATGTCTTGCTTCATATTAGACCACCAGAATCTCTGACGGATGTCTTGGTACATCTTTGTACTACCAGGATGGATACATAGAGGCGTATCATGAGCTTCTTTCATAACTTCCTGTGTCATATCCAGGTTTTTCTCTGCACATGGCACCACTAGGCGGCCCTTGAAGTACAAAGTGCCATCTTCAGCAATAGTGAAGAATGAGGGCTTTCCTTCTGCAAGGTAGCGCTTAATCTTGTGGGCTTCAGAGTCATATCCCTGTATTCTCTTGATGGAGTCCAAGAGATCTGGTTCGACGGCCAGGGTATTGAGGGAACCCTGGGGAACAACACGGAGGTTCATCTTGCGAAACTCCTTAGGAGGGGGAGCGAGTGCACCCGGAGGAACAATATGGAGGTTCAGCTTCCTGAATTCTTCAACAAGGGAGGGCTGAACTTTGTGAACCTGGAGGTGGTTGCAGTAAGACTTGCGGCTCAAGGCATCAGCCATTACATTAGCCTTGCCTGGCGTATAGGAAATACCCAAGTCAAAGTCTGCAACAAGCTCCATCCATCTCTGCTGACGGAGGTTCAGGTCTGGCTGAGTAAACAGATACTTCAGACTTTGGTGGTCAGTGAAGATCTCGCAACGATTACCAAGAAGGTAATGTCGCCACTGCTTCAGCGCATGAATGACAGCAGCAAGTTCGAGGTCGTGAACTGGGTAGTTCTCTTCGTGAGGGCGCAATTGCCGAGAGGCATAAGCAATCACTTTGCGGTCTTGCATTAGGACACAGCCTAATCCTTGACGGGAAGCGTCGCAGTAAATGACGAAGTCCTTCTTAGTATCAGGTGGAGCTAGAACTGGGGCAGAAGTCAACTTGTCTTTGAGTGCCTGGAAACTTTCCTGACATTTGTCTGTCCATTGGAACTTGACGCCCTTATGCAACAGGTTAGTCAGAGGCCTGGCGATCTTGGAGAAGTTCTCGACGAATCGACGGCAATAGCTGGCGAGACCGAGAAAACTTCTGACTTGCTTAACGTTCTTGGGAGGAGTCCAATCAAGGATAGCCTGGACTCGTTCAGGGTTGACGGCAATACCATCCTTAGAGATGACATGCCCAAGATAGGTTACTTCGGGTAGCCAGAATTCACATTTAGAGAACTTGGCATATAGTTGATGCTCTCGTAGCTTTTCCAGCACAAGACGAAGATGTTCAGCATGTTCCTCTTTGTTTTTGGAAAATACCAGGATATCATCCAGATAAACCACGACGAACTTGTCGAGGTAATCCATGAATATATAGTTCATCAGACGAGAGAAGGTGGCTGGAGCATTGGTTAAACCGAAAGACATGACGGTGTACTCGTATGAACCATATCGAGTCACGAAGGCAGTCTTTGGGATATCCTCTTCGCGAACACGGATCTGGTGGTAACCCAACCTCAAGTCAAGCTTAGAGAACACTGATGAACCCGCCAGTTGATCATATAGATCATTGATCCGAGGAAGAGGGTATTTATTCTGAATGGTAGCTTGGTTTATAGGACGGTAGTCTTGAACTAATCGGTTTGTCCCATCCTTCTTCTTGACAAAGAGAGAAGGTGCTCCCCAAGGAGAGCAACTTGGGCGAATGAATCCTTTGCGAAGAGATTTGTCGATTTCCTCCTTAAGCTCAAGGAGTTCATGCGGCGGCATTTTGTAGGGTCGCTTGGCTATAGGAGTGGTGCCTGGTTTCAAGTCGATGATGAATTCGACAGCTCTAGCAGGGGGAATCCCTGGAAGTTCTTCAGGGAAGACGTCGAGGAATTCACGCACGACGGGAATGTTTTCAATGCCCTCGAGTGGTGCGGCGTTCAAGGCATTCAATGCATAGAGCCTGGCCTCGGCATTTTGCACCAGATGAGCTTGGTAAGCAACTATTTCATCTGAAGGGTGAAGTAGATGGACGGTCTTAGTGGCGCAAACTATAGAAGCAGTATGCGCTTTCAACCAATCCATCCCCAAAATGAGGTCGATGTTAGACGACTTCAGGATAATGGGAGAGGCATAGAATTCCAGCCCTTCGATTTCCACGGGGACGTCGATGCCAACCAGGGAGGTTTGACACTGTCCCACGGGGGTTTTGACCAATACCGAGGTGTTCATCTCCTCACATTTAACGTCGTGCTTGTATGCAAAATCTTCTGACATGAATGAATGCGATGCACCTGTATCAAATAAAACAGATGCTGGTACTGAATTTACGAGGAGTGTACCCATCACAGTAGCAGGCTGGTCTTGAGCTTCGTTGAGATCAACGTGGTTGGCATGAACACGACCATAAGACTTGGCCTTGTTGCTGCGGGGCTGGTTGCTTCCATGGCCAGTTGCTGGAAGGGCAAGTTGATTCTGGTTCTGGTTGCATTCTCTAGCACGGTGTCCTGGTTGACCACACCTGAAGCACAGACCATTATTGGGAGTGGGAACAGGAGCTTGGGATGGTGGAGCTGGAAGTCTTGACTGCCTAGATGGTGGTGGAGGCAGACGAGGTGCAGCATAGGTCTGCCTTGGGGCAGATGCATTTGGACGGTACATGCTGTTCGGGATCCATATCTTACGCTTCTGTGAGGGCGGGCCCGAAGATGAGCCCGTGTCACGGTTGCGCCTGTGAGAGCTCTGGTATTCCTGCAGACCAGTTTCGACATTGATGGCCTTGTTCACCAAGGTGGCGAAATCAGCAAAGTCATGCACTAGAAGTGCGAGCTTGATGTCAGCTTGAAGGCCATCACGGAACTTCTCCTGTCTGCGTGCATCAGTTGCAATGTCCTCTTCAGCATAGCGAGACAAGTCCAGAAACTCCCGCTGATAAGCTTCAACAGTTTTGTTGCCTTGGGTGAGGTTGCGGAACTCACGCTTCTTCCGGTCCATGACTCCCTGAGGAATGAAGCGGGCACGGAAAGCAGCTTGGAAGTCTGGCCAGGTGATGATTGTTCCAGCTGGCAGAGTACGCCTGTGGCTGTCCCACCATTGAGCTGCGGGTCCCTTCAGGAAGAAGGAAGCAAAGGTGACATAGCTGGCAGGGGCTACATCGGCAGACTCCATCTCATAGGTGATGTCACGGAGCCAGTCATCAGCATCCAGAGGCTGAGTTGAGCTGCGGTACACAGTTGGATTGAGGCGCATGAAATCCTGCAGAGTTACTGGGGTTGGTTGCTGGTCCATATTGGGGCGAGGAAACTGAGCCATCATATTTTCCATGAATTGGCGGTTCAGTTCGAACTGTTGGATCATACCAGCCATGTACTCAGGTGGTGGTGGGGCATTGCCACCACTACCACGACCACCTGGTCTAACCATCCTGCTAATATATAACAGGGGTAGTTCAGCATTGAGAAATTTGCAAAGACAAGAATCATTCATGATGAAACATGCATAATGAAAGGAGCACGATAGCTACTACATAGTAGTCGGCATAACTTACAAAAGGGGTCATGCATAGAGTTCAGTACAGAGTTCAGTACATAGACTAAAACAACATAGGCGGCACACAGGCTCGCGGCGAATGCATCTAACACTAACAAGCAAGCCTACATCAGTCCCAAGAGGTACTGTGGAGGTAGGTGTAGCCTGAAAGCTGGTAGTGTCGCATCGGGAACTCCACGTCAGCAACCTGGGGTCCGCGAATACTCTGGTGCAGAACCTGACGCTCAGGTGGCAGAAGAGGTCCAAGTGCGGGAGAGTGGCCTCCCACATCTGGCCAGCCGACACCCTGGGGCATCACAGTCCTGGCTGGGTAGATCGCAGAACGGGGCAGCTCCCTAGATCGGACAAAGGGGTGCAGCAGCGTCAGAGCACGGTAAAGGTGCTGACGGGTGGTGTACAACTCGTGGCGAAGAGCTCGGTTAGCTCGATCCAGCCCATCAGCATGCAGAACCAGGTTCTGATGGTAGAAGGGCTCTCGGGTGACAGTGGAGTAGGCAGCAGTATAGTATCCCTCCGCACCAACATCAGATGCGATAGCAATGTGCCTGAAAGGGGAGGTGTCAAACTCCCGATACTCTCCACGAAGACGTGTCAGAGCAGCATAGGCAGCATCGTGGACAGCCATATCGATGGTCACTCCAACACCATGAGCGGTGTGCAGCACAGTAGTGGAGTCATACTCCCGCGAGTAGAGGTGGACGATGGCACGGTACTGCTCCTAGTTGAAGTCCTGGTACTCCTCGTAGACGGTGTACTCAGGGTGCCAGCGATAACCCAGATAGGTCATCATCTCAGCTAGCACAGCAGGTGATCCCGAGGCACCAATGGTCGTCGTGTGGCGCACGACCTGCCTCGTGGGTTCCATCTGAAAGCAAAGATGTTTCAAAGGAGTCAAATGACATTGTGTGAATTGTTCAAAATACTATTCTAAGAAATAACTATGGCTTATCCAACTTTGGGGTGAATGCGGTCACGGGATCCTAGTGTTAGAGTTAGTAAATTCGTTTAACCCGAGTAGAAGAGAGTTCAGAGTCCCAGAGTAAAGGTCAAGGAGTAAAAGATCCTAGTACCACCCAGTGGCGACGTGGGCCCATAAGACACACAACCATGTTAGTAAAAGTTTTGTAATGTCTAGACTCGACTTCGGCCAAGGAATGTGGAAAGGGGCCTCGAGGTCTCGAATACAAGTGCTCGATCATAGACGAGTCAGCGGAAGCAACAATATCTGAGTACAGACATAAGTTAAACAAGTTTGCCTTAAGAAGGCTAGCACAAACTGGGATATAGATCGAAGGAGGCGCAGGCCTCCTGCCTGGGATCTTCCTAACTACTCCTGGTCGTCGTTAGCGGGCTGCACGTAGTAGTAGGCACCTCCAGTGCCGTAGGTGTCGTCGTCGATGGTGGCGTCTGGCTCCTGGACTCCAGCATCTGGTTGCGACAACCAGGTAGAAAGGAAAGGGGGGAAAAGAGGGAGAGAGGCAACCGTGAGTACTCATCCAAAGTACTCGCAAGCAAGGAGCTACACTACATATGCATGGGTATATGTGTAAAGGGCCATATCAGTGGACTGAACTGCAGAATGCCAGAATAAGAGGGGGATAGCTAGTCCTGTCGAAGACTACGCTTCTGGCCATCTCCATCTTGCAGCATGTAGAAGAGAGTAGATTGAAGTCCTCCAAGTAACATCGCATAGCATAATCCTACCCGGCGATCCCCTCCTCGTCGCCCTGTTAGAGAGCGATCACCGGGTTGTATCTGGCACTTGGAAGGGTGTATTTTATTAAGTATCCGGTTCTAGTTGTCATAAGGTCAAGGTACAACTCCGGGTCGTCCTTTTACCGAGGGACACGGCTATTCGAATAGATAAACTTCCCTGCAGGGGTGCACCACATAACCCAACACGCTCGATCCCATTTGGCCGGACACACTTTTCTGGGTCATGCCCGGCCTCGTAAGATCAACACGTCGCAGCCCCACCTAGGCACAACAGAGAGGTCAGCACGCCGGTCTAAATCCTATGCGCGCAGGGGTCTGGGCCCATCGCCCATTGCACACCTGCACGTTGCGTAGGCGGCCGGAAGCAGACCTAGCCTAGTGGCGTTCCAGTCCAATCCGGCGCGCGCCGCGCGTCGCTGACGTCACGAAGGCTTCGGCTGATACCACGACGTCGAGTGCCCATAACTGTTCCCGCGTAGCTGGTTAGTGCGTATAGACCAAATGGCCAGACTCAGATCAAATACCAAGAACTCGTTAAGCGTGTTATGTCGAAGTAACCGCGGACGCCGTCCAGGGCCAGGCCCACCTCTCGCCTAGGTGGTCTCAACCTGCCCTGTCGCTCCGCCACAAAGATCCACTTGCGGGTACTCCTACGAGCCGACCCGACTTTAGTCACCACAGGTGTCATGTATAGAGTATATAAGTATATACCCGTGATCACCGCCCAAGTGATCACGGCCCGATAGTATAGCACAGCAGACGGACAAGAATGTAGGGCCACTGATGGAAAACTAGCATCCTATACTAAGCATGTAGGATTGCAGGTAAAGGTAACAACAGTAGAAGCAAGGACAGGCTATGCATCAGGATAGGATTAACGGAAAGCAGTAACATGCTACACTACTCTAATGCAAGCAGTATAGAGAAGAATAGGCGATATCTGGTGATCAAGGGGGGGGCTTGCCTGGTTGCTCTGGCAAGTAGGAGGGGTCGTCAACTCCGTAGTCGAACTGGGCAGCAGCAGCGTCGGTCTCGTAGTCTACCGGAGAGAAGAGGGGGGAAGAAACAGTAAATACAATGCAAACATAAGCATGACGATGCGTGATATGACAATGAGCGGTGCTAGGTGTGCCCTAACGCGGCAGTAGGTGGTACCGGCGAAGGGGGGGAACATCCGGGAAAGTATTCCCGATGTTTCGCATTTTCGGACAGATGAAACGGAGGGGGAAAGTTGCGAGTTCGATACGTTAGGGATGTGTGGCGGACGAACGGGCTGCGTATCCGGATTCGTCTCGTCGTTCTGAACAACTTTCATGTACAAAGTATTTTCATCTGAGCAACGGTTTATTTTATATTGATTTTAAAAGAATTTATTAATTTCTGGAATTTATTTAATTATTTAATATATACATTATCCGAAACAGTGTTGCGATGACATCAGCATGACATCATGCTGACGTCAGCAGTCATCTGACACGTGGGTCCCACATGTCATAGACTGATTAGGGTAATTAGGGTTAACTAATTAATTAACTATTAATTAAACTAATTAATTAAATTAGATTAATCTAAACAGGGTTAATTAACTAATTAATTATTATTTTATTTTATTTTATTTTATTTATTTATTTATATATTATTATTCTTTTTAATTCTTTTTTTCGTTCTGGGCGCGGGGCCCATATGTCATAGGCCCAGCAGGGCATAACGGGCGCACGGGCGTTGGGGCGTTGCGGGCAGAGCCCCGTGAGTGTGCGGGCGTGCGGGCGCTGGCCCGGGCGTGGCCAACGGGGCGGCTGGGCGACGGCGGCAAGGCGGTGGAGGCAGGACGACGGGCAGCGCGAAGGGGAACGGGCGCAGGGCGCCGGGCGAACGGCCGCGGCCGTGCGTGCGCGTGTGGGCGGGAGAGACGGGCGCGGGGCGCGGCCATGGGCGTGTTCAGGGCGCCGGGCGCGGCCGCCGACGTGGTGAGCGCGGGGGCGGGGCTGCGGGTGAGGACGGCGTCGTGGCGTTCTGGACAGGGAGAGGAAGAGGGGGGCGCGTGCTCACAGGGCCGGTAGGGATAGGGCAGCGGGGGTTGAGGAGGTCGACGGGGACGACCAGGCGACGGTGGTGAAGCAGGCCGGCGGGGGAGCGCTCCGGCGACGGCGTCCAGGCGCGTGGCGCGGCTCGATCCGTCGGCTTCGGGGTCGGTGACGAGGCGAGGCGCCGGCGTCAAGGAGTGGGGCGGCGCGGTCGCCGGGGAGAGGTGGCGGGGTCGGGACGAGGCCGACGGGGGGCGCGGGGCGTCGGGGGCGAGCGGGCGGGGTCGTCGGGGCGGCGTCGCCCCGATTGGATCGGGGGAGTGGGGGGGAGAGAGAGCGAGAGGGGGTGGGGGAGTGGGGGGGTGGATCGGGCTAGGGTTTGCTGGGGGTGGATAAGGGGAGAGTGGGGGTGGGCCGGCCGGCTGGGCCTTTGCCCAGTTGGGCTGGCCAGCTGGGCCACAGTTGGCCCAGTGGGGGGGCTTCTCTTTTCTTTTCTTCTGTTTTCTGTTTTGCATTTCTTTTATTTATTTCTCTTTTCTGTTTTATTTTATTTTAAATTATCTAGGCATTTTATAAAAATGTGTTTATTACACCATATTTACTTATCCAAAATATGGCACCTCCCGAACATTTTGTTTTAAATTTTGAAAAACTTTTATTGTTGACATTAATTGAATTTAAATTATGAAACGGTTTTGAATCATCGCACGGTTAACAACAGTAACCAAAGGGACGTGGCATGATTAGCGTGGGATTACTGTAGCATGATTATCCGGGCGTTACAGGCGCGCCCAGGGGGGTAGGGCGCGCCCCCCACCTTCGTGGCCAGGGTGTGGGCCCCCTCTGGTATTTCTTCCGCTCAGTATTTTTTATTATTTCGAAAAATAACTTTCGTTGAGTTTCAGGACTTTTGGAGTTGTGCAGAATAGGTCTCTAATATTTGCTCCTTTTCCAGCCCAGAATTCCAGCTGCGGGCATTCTCCCTCCTTATGTAAACCTTGTAAAATAAGAAAGAATAGGCATAAGTATTTTGACATAATGTGTAATAACAACCCATAATGCAATAAATATCGATATAAAAGCATGATGCAAAATGGACGTATCAGAGATCTATTTGATGTAATTCTTTTTGTGGTGTGTTTGTCGAGATCCGATGAATTGTGGGTTTATGATCAAGATTATCTATGAACAATATTTGTATTTCCTCTGAATTGTTTTATGTATGATTTGTTATCTTTGCAAGTCTCTTCGAATTATCAGTTTGGTTTGGCCTACTAGATTGATCTTTCTTGCAATGGGAGAAGTGCTTAGCTTTGGGTTCAATCTTGCGGTGTTCGATCCCAGTGACAGAAGGGGAACAGATACGTATTGTATTGTTGCCATCGAGGATAAAAAGATGGGGTTTATATCATATGCTTGAGTTTATCCCTCTACATCATGTCATCTTGCCTAATGTGTTACTCTGTTCTTATGAACTTAATACTCTAGATGCATGCTGGATAGCGGTCGATGTGTGGAGTAATAGTAGTAGATGCAGAATTGTTTCGGTCTACTTGTCGCGGACGTGATGCCTATATACATGATCATGCCTAGATATTCTCATAACTATGGACTTTTCTATCAATTGCTCGACAGTAATTTGTTCACCCACCGTAATACTTATGCTATCTTGAGAGAAGCCACTAGTGAGACCTATGCCCCCCGGGTCTATTTTCCATCATATAAGTTTCCAATCTAATTTATTTTGCAATATTTACTTTCCAATCTGTAAAACAAAATACCAAAAATATTTATCTTATTATCTCTATCAGATCTCACTTTTGCAAGTGGTCGTGAAGGGATTGACAACCCCTTTATCGCGTTAGTTGTAAGTTTCTTATTTGTTTGTGTAGGCGCGAGGAACTTGCGTGTGGCCTCCTACTGGATTGATACCTTGGTTCTCAAAAACTGAGGGAAATACTTATGCTACTTTGCTGCATCACCCTTTCCTCTTCAAGGGGAAACCAACGCTGTGCTCAAGAGGTAGCAGTGTTCGATGAAATGCCTGAGCCACACTAGTTAAGCTTTCTCCTCTCAAAGCTCGACCTCTAAGCTCCATTTTCCTCGAGATTTGTCTAGGTTTAGCGGTCCGTCACGTCCCGTCCCCGTCTTCACCGCCGTCGCTCGCCCGCACCGATCTCGTCGCTGGCACCACCGTGGTGAGCCTCTTGTTCTTATCTTCTTTCTGAAAGAAAAAATTCTTACTTTAGATAGATACTTGTCTAATTTTCTTACTTTTATTATTGCTTGTTATTATATAGAGCGATGGTTTTGGTATCCGCCCCCGTCGGCCCTCATCCTGTCTATGATTCGGATGTGGTATATATTATCTTTTATAACTATTTGGTTCATTTATTGTTTATGACAATTATGCCGACCAATGTGACATAGATTTTATTTATCAAGGAGGTATGTGAACCGGAAATTCCAACCGACCCTATTGTCGAGAGGTTAAATTTAGTTGAATAAGAAAACAAATACTTAAAGGAAAAAATAAAAAAATTGAGGAGGAGAATATGATATTGGAGTTGCATGTTGTGGATGTCGTCGATGATCACAAGATCAAGATGGATGCAATGTGTTTGATGATTAGAAAGATTAGAAAATATGCCATTCATACCGAGGCTTGGTATCATTATGCCATTGTATCAATTGTTACCTTGGTTGCGATTATGATCGCATTTGTTGTTGCATTGAAATGTTTTACATAGTTTCAATGTATGGTTTAATTAGATGCTCTGGACAGCTATATGTTGTTCAATGAGAAATATGTATGACGTTTCGTTTTAATGTGATGATGAACTTCTATTAATTTGATCACTTATCTATCCATGATATTCTGTAATGGTTTTTGACACACTTAATTATATATAATTGCTACCTCTTAAGCACAACGTTGGTTTTCCCTTGAAGAGGAAAGGGTGATGCAGCAAAGTAGCGTAAGTATTTCCCTCAGTTTTTGAGAACCAAGGTATCAATCCAGTAGGAGGCCACGCTCAAGTCCCTCGTACCTACACAAACAAATAAGAACCTTGCAACCAACACGATAAAGGGGTTGTCAAGCCCTTCACGGCCACTTGCAAAAGTGAGATCTGATAGAGATGATAAGATAATATTTTTGGTATTTTTATGATAAAGACTAAAACTAAAGAAAGCAAAAAAATCGTCGACAGAAATAGCTAGTTGACGGAAGATTAATATGATGGAAAATAGACCCGGGGGCCATAGGTTTCGCTAGTGGCTTCTCTCAAAATAGCATAAGTATTACGGTGGGTGAACAAATTACTGTCGAGCAATTGATAGAATTGAGCATAGTTATGAGAATATCTAGGCATGATCATGTATATAGGCATCACGTCCGCGACAAGTAGACCAACTCCTGCCTGCATCTACTACTATTACTCCACACATCGACCGCTATCCAGCATGCATCTAGAGTATTAAGTTCATAAGAACAGAGTAACGCATTAGGTAAGATGACATGATGTAGAGGGATAAACTCAAGCAATATGATATAAACCCCATCGTTTTATCCTCGATGGCAACAATACAATACGTGTCGTTTCCCTTTCTGTCACTAGGATCGATCACCGCAAGATTGAACCCAAAGCTAAGCACTTCTCCCCTTGCAAGAAAGATCAATCTAGCAGGCCAAACCAAACTGATAATTCGAAGAGACTTGCAAAGATAACCGATCATACATAAAAGAATTCAAAGGAGAATCAAATATTGTTCATAGATAATCTTGATCATAAACCCACAATTCATCGGATCTCGACAAACACACCGCAAAAGAAGATTACATCGAATAGATCTCCAAGAGAATCGAGGAGAACTTTGTATTGAGATCCAAAGAGAGAGAAGAAGCCATCTAGCCAATAACTATGGACCCGAAGGTCTGAGGTAAACTACTCACACATCATCGGAGAGGCTATGGTGTTGATGTAGAAGCCCTCCATGATCAATGCCCCCTCTGGCGGAGCACCGAAAAAGGCCCCAAGATGGGATCTGATGGGTACAGAAGGTTGCGGCAGTGGAAATAGGGTTTCGTGGTGCTCCTGGATGGTTTCGGGGTACGTAGGTATATATAGGAGGAAGAAGTAGGTCGGTGGAGCTACGAGGGGCCCACGAGGGTGGGGGCGCGCCCAGGGGGTAGGCGCGCCTCCCTGCCTCATGGCCTCCTCGTTGATTTCTTGACGTCCACTCCAAGTCCTCTGGATCACGTTTGTTCCGGAAATCACGTTCCCGAAGGTTTCATTCCGTTTGGACTCTGTTTGATATTCCTTTTCTGCGAAACACTGAAATAGGCAAAAAACAACAATTTGGGCTGGGCCTCCGGTTAATAGGTTAGTCCCAAAAATAATATAAAAGTGTATGATAAAGCCCGTTAAACATCCAAGACAGATAATATAATAGCATGGAAGAATCAAAAATTATAGATACGTTGGAGACGTATCAAGCATCCCCAAGCTTAATTCCTGCTCGTCCTCGAGTAGGTAAATGATAAAAACAGAATTTTTGATGTGGAATGCTACCTAGCATATTTCTCAATGTAACTTTCTTTATTGTGGCATGAATGTTCAGATCCGAAAGATTCAAGATAAAAGTTTAATATTGACATAAAAATAATAATACTTCAAGCATACTAATTAAGCAATTATGTCTTCTCAAAATAACATGGCCAAAGTAAGTTTATCCCTACAAAATCATATAGTTTGGCTATGTCCCATCTTCGTCACACAAAATATTCAATTCATGCACAACCTCGGTTTCAGCCAAGCAATTGTTTCATACTTAAGAATTTTCAAACTCTTTCAACTTTCACGCAATACATGAGCGTGAGCCATGGACATAGCACTATGGGTGGAATAGAATATGATGGAGGAGGTTATGTGGAGAAGACAAAAAAAGGAGAAGATAGTCTCACGTTGATGGGGCTAATCAACGGGCTATGGAGATGCCCATCAATTGATGTCAATGCAAGGAGTAGGGATTGCCATGCAACGGATGCACTAGAGCTATAAATGCATGAAAGCTCAACAAATGAAACTAAGTGGGTGTGCATCCAACTTGCTTGCTCACGAAGACCTAGGGCATTTGAGGAAGCCCATTGTTGGAATATACAAGCCAAGTTCTATAATGAAAAATTCCCAATAGTATATGAAAGTGACAAAACAAGAGACTATGTATCATAAAGATCATGGTGCTACTTTGAAGCACAAGTGTGGAAAAAAGGATAGTAGCATTGTCCCCTTTTTATTTCTTTTCTCTTTTTTTGGGCCTTTTTTTATTTGGCCTTTCTCTCTTTTTTTTTCCTTTTTTTGTTTTTTTGGGACAATGCTCTATGAATGATGAACATCACACTTCTATTCATTTACAACTCAATGATTACAACTCGATACTAGAACAAGATATGACTCTAAATGAATGCCTCCGGTGGTGTACCGGGATGGGCAATGAATCAAGAGCGACATGTATAAAATAATATGCATGGTGGCTTTGCCACAAATACTATGTCAACTACATGATCATGCATGGCAATATGACAATGATGAAGCGTGTCATAACAAATGGAATGGTGGAAAGTTGCATGGCAATATATCTCGGAATGGCTATGGAAATGCCATGATAGATAGGTATGGTGGCTGTTTTGAGGAAGATATAAGGAGGTTTATGTGTGATAGAGCATATCATATCACGGGGTTTGGATGCACCGGCGAAGTTTGCACCAACTCTCAAGGTGAGAAAGGGCAATGCACGGTACCGAAGAGGCTAGTGCGTATAATCCATGGACTCAACATTAGTCATAAAGAACTCACATACTTATTGCAAAAATCTACAAGTCATCAAAACCAAGCACTACGCGCATGCTCCTAGGGGGGAGGTTGGTAGGAGTTAACCATCGCGCGCCCCCGACCTCCACACAAAGGGTGACACTCAAAGAACACTTCATGTTTCAAATTTGTTACAAAACGGTTACCATACGTGCATGCTACGGGACTTGCAAACTTCAACACAAGTATTTCTCAATTTCACAATTACTCAACTAGCACAACTTTAATATCACTATCTCCATATCTCAAAACAATCATCAAGTATCAAACTTCTCATAGTATTCAATGCACTTTCTATGATAGTTTTTATTATAACTATCTTGGATGCCTATTATATTAGGACTAATTTCAACCAAAGCAAAATACCATGCTGTTCTAAAAGACTCTCAAAATAATATAAGTGAAGCATGAGAGATCAATAATTTCTATAAAATAAAACCACCACCGTGCTCTAAAAGATATAAGTGAAGCACTAGAGCAAAAACTATATAGCTCAAAAGATATAAGTGAAGCACATAGAGTATTCTAATAAATTCTGAATCATGTGTGTCTCTCTCAAAAGGTGTGTACAGCAAGGATGATTGTGGTGAACTAAAAAGCAAAGACTCAAATCATACAAGACGCTCCAAGCAAAACACATATCATGTGGTGAATAAAAATATAGCTCCAAGTTAAGTTACCGATAGACGAAGACGAAAGAGGGGATGCCTTCCGGGGCATCCCCAAGCTTAGGCTTTTGGTTATCCTTGACTTTTACCTTGGGGTGCCTTGGGAATCCCCAAGCTTAGGCTCTTGCCACTCTTTGTTCCATAATTCATCAAATCTTTACCCAAAACTTGAAAACTTCACAACACAAAACTCAACAGAAAATCTCATCAGCTCCGTTAGCGAAGTAAAACAAACCACCACTTTAAGGTACTGTAGTGAACTCATTCTTTATTTATATTGGTGTTAAACCTACTGTATTCCAACTTCTCTATGGTTTATAAGCTCTTTACTATCCATAGATTCATCAAAATAAGCAAACAACACACGAAAAACAGAATCTGTCAAAAACAGAACAGTCTGTAGTAATCTATATCTAACGCAAACATCTGGAACCTAAAAAATTCCACCAAATTAGGAAGTCCTAGATAATTTGTTTATTGAACTACTGCAAAAATAATCAACTGAAAAGCACGTTCCTGTGAATTATGAAAACTAATCTCGTGCTCGCAAAGTTTCTGTTTTTTACAGCAGGATCAAATACCTATCACCGTAGGTTATCCTAACGGTTTTTTTGGCACAAACACTAATTAAAACACAAAAACGAATCTAACCAGAGGCTAGATCAAAAACTTATTACTAAACAGAACCAAAAAGCAAAGAACTAAAATAAAATTGGGTTGCCTCCCAACAAGCGCTATCGTTTTAACGCCCCTAGCTAGGCATTGAGATTTCGATGATGCTCACATGAAAGACAAGAATTGAAGCGCAAAAAGAGAGCATCATGAAACATGTGAAAAACACATCTAAGTCTAACATACTTCCTATGCATAGGCATCTTATAGGCAAACAAATTATCATACCAAGCAAAAACTAGCATATGCAAGGAAGCGGAAAGAAACAATAGCAATCTCAACATAACGAGCGGTAATTTATTATCATGAAAATTTCTACAATCATATTTTCCTCTCTCATAATAATTACATGTAGGATCATCAGCAAATTCAACAAAATAGCTATCACATAAAATATATTCAACACGATCCACATGCATGCAAAGTTGACACTCTTCCAAAATAGTGGGATTAACATTAACTAAAGTCATGACCTCTCCAAACCCACTTTTATCAAAAATACCATAAGAATGAACATTCTCCAAATATGTGGGATCTAAAGTCGACACTCTTCCAAACCCAGTTTCAATATTATTGCAAACACTATTATCAATCTCATATTCATCATGAGGCTTAAATAAATTTTCAAGATCATAAGAAGAATCACCCCAATCATGATCATTGCAACAAGTAGTAGACATAGCAAAACTAGCATCCCCAAGCTTAGGGTTTTGCATATTATTAGCACAACTGACATCAAGAGAATTTATAGTAAAATCATTGCAATCATGCTTTTTATTCAAGGAGCTATCGTGAATCTCTTCATAAATTTCTTCATCACAATTTTCAGATTCACGAATTTCAAGCAAGACCTCATAAAGATAATCTAGTGCACTCGAATCACTAGAAATTGGTTCATAAAAATTGGATCTCTTAAAAAGATTAGCAAGGGGATGAGGATCCATAAACTTTTAGCAAGCGAAGATGCAAGCAAAAAGAAGGCACATGGTAACACAAGATCGAACGGAAGGAAGGTGAAGAAAAGGCAAAGGTGAAGTGGGGGAGAGGAAAACGAGAGGCCAATGGCAAATAATGTAATGCGAGGGATAAGAGTTTGTGATGGGTACTTCGTATATCTTGACTTGTGCGTAGACTCCCCGGCAACGGTGCCAGAAATCCTTCTTGCTACCTCTTGAGCACAGCGTTGGTTTTCCCTTGAAGAGGAAAGGGTGATGCAGCAAAGTAGCGTAAGTATTTCCCTCGGTTTTTGAGAACCAAGGTATCAATCCAGTAGGAGGCCATGCTCAAGTCCCTCGTACCTACACAAACAAATAAGAACCTTGCAACCAACGCGATAAAGGGGTTGTCAAGCCCTTCACGACCACTTGCAAAAGTGAGATCTGATAGAGATGATAAGATAATATTTTTTGTATTTTTATGATAAAGACTAAAAGTAAAGAAAGCAAAATAAACGGCGACATAAATAGCTAGTTGACGGAAGATTAATATGATGGAAAATAGACCCGGGGTCCATAGGTTTCACTAGTGGCTTCTCTCAAAATAGCATAAGTATTACGGTGGGTGAACAAATTACTGTCGAGCAATTGATAGAATTGAGCATAGTTATGAGAATATCTAGGCATGATCATGTATATAGGCATCACGTCCGCGACAAGTAGACCGACTCCTGCCTGCATCTTCTACTATTACTCCACACATCGACCGCTATCCAGCATGCATCTAGAGTATTAAGTTCATAAGAACAGAGTAACGCATTAGGTAAGATGACATGATGTAGAGGGATAAACTCAAGCAATATGATATAAACCCCATCTTTTTATCCTCGATGGCAACAATACAATACGTGTCGTTTCCCTTTCTGTCACTGGGATCAATCACCGCAAGATTGAACCCAAAGCTAAGCACTTCTCCCATTGCAAGAAAGATCAATCTAGTAGGCCAAACCAAAATGATAATTCGAAGAGACTTGCAAAGATAACCTATCATACATAAAAGAATTCAGAGGAGAATGAAATATTGTTCATAGATAATCTTGATCATAAACGCACAATTCATCGGATCTCGACAAACACACCGCAAAAGAAGATTACATCGAATAGATCTCCAAGAGAATCGAGGAGAACTTTGTATTGAGATCCAAAGAGAGAGAAGAAGCCATCTAGGTAATAACTATGGACCCGAAGGTCTGAGGTGAACTACTCACACATCATCGGAGAGGCTATGGTGTTGATGTAGAAGCCCTCCGTGATCAATGCCCCCTCCGGCGGAGCGCCGGAAAAGGCCCCAAGATGGGATCTCACGGGTACAGAAGGTTGCGGCGGTGGAAATAGGGTTTCGTGGTGCTCCTGGATGGTTTCAGGGTACGTAGGTATATAGAGGAGGAAGAAGTAGGTCGGTGGAGCTACGAGGGGCCCACGAGGGTGGGGGGCGCCCCCAGGGGGCAGGCACGCCTCCCTGCCTCGTGGCCTCCTCGTTGATTTCTTGACGTCCACTCCAAGTCCTCTGGATCACGTTTGTTCTGAAAATCATGTTCCCCAAGGTTTCATTCTGTTTGGACTCCGTTTGATATTCCTTTTCTGCGAAACACTGAAATAGGCAAAAAGCAACAATTTGGGCTGGGCCTCCGGTTAATAGGTTAGTCCCATAAATAATATAAAAGTGTATGATAAAGCCCAGTAAACATCCAAAACAGATAATATAATAGCATGGAACAACCAAAAATTATAGATACGTTGGAGACGTATCAATAATGCACGCACATGAACCGACAATGGATGTACGGTGAAAGACACACCTCCGAGTACGTTAATGGCGTGCATAATTTTCTCGAAGTGGCTGAGGCAAACAAGCAGAATGGTTATATGTGTTGTCCATGCCCTAGCTATGGGAATACGAGGTCTTACTCTGACTCGAAAACCCTTCACACCCACCTGCTTTATAAGGGTTTCATGCCACACTATAATATTTGGACCAAGCACGGAGAAATAGGGGTTATGATGGAAGACAACGAAGAAGAAGAGGACGATGACAACTATGTGCCCCCGGAATATGGTGATGCTGCAACGGGGGAAGCTGCTGAAGATCAAGAGGAACCAGACGATATTGTGCGAGATGATGATCTCCGCTGGGTCATTGTTGATGCAAGGAGACAGTGCGAAAGTCAAAAGGAGAAGCTGAAGTTCGATCGCATGTTAGAGGATCACAAAAAATGGTTGTACCCCAATTGCGAAGATGGCAACACAAAGCTCGATACCGTACTGGAATTGCTGCAGTGGAAGGCACAAAATGCTGTGCCTGACAAAGGATTTGAGAAGCTACTGAAAATATTGAAGAAGAAGCTTCCAAAGGATAACGAATTGCCCGACAGTACGTACGCAGCAAAGAAGGTCGTATGCCCTCTAGGATTGGAGGTGCAGAAGATACATGCATGCCCTAATGACTGCATCCTCTACCACGGTACGTACGAGGATTTGAACGCATGTCCGGTATGCGGTGCATTGCGGTATAAGATCAGACGAGATGACCCTGGTGATGTTGACGGCGAGCTGTGACACCCAAGTTTTTATTTGGATTTTTCAAAAGATTTTATTTGGCTTGAGGGAGGTGATTTAAATTTCTCTTCCGAAGAACTCTCCCTTTTCAAATATTTTTTTATGGCAAAAGTTTTATTTGGATTCACCCAAGATCCGTCTTTGGTCTTGGAGGTTCTTGCTTTTTATTTGGACTCTAGACAAAACACTTTCACTTGAGAAAAATGCCTTTTGAAAATCTCTTTGAAATTTGCACTATGGCTTTTGGAATAATCCTTTGTCACTTTCAACATTTGCTTCTTGCCATGGCCTTAGTGCAAATCCACTCTCCTAACCCTCCCCTCACCTTTGGATCCTGTTTTGCATCAAATCCAGCAAGTTGAACCTCCCCATATGATTATTTTCCATTTAAATCTTATCAAACAAATTTCTGCCTTCTATTCTAGCCATTGGAGATTTACAAAGGAGCTACCATCTCTGCTTTGATTTTTGGCCCCAAACCAATTCCCCTTCCTAGTCCTTTGAACCCTCAACCAAGATCCATGAAGATCCACTGGTCTTCAGTTCAAAATTTTCAAACTACACTTACTGCAAGTTTGGACCAGATTTGTCAAATTTGGTGAAATTCATTCAAATCTTTCTCCAAAAATTCCATGTAAAATCAGGCAGCCTCTGGGTACATTGAGTGGTCACCTCACCAAGTACCAGCTCCAGAAATTTTTTTCTCATTGCGAAATCATTCTGTCGAACACCTGCAGTGCATTGTCAAATTCAGGTTCAGAAAGTTCAGAGAACATTTCAGTGCTACTGTCGTTTTCTTCAGAGCTGGTTGTCGATCTTGACAGTGCCTCGATGTCGCCTTGCTCCCCGTCCCCTCCCTCTTGTTCCTGCACCGCACGAGCGTCTGGCACCTTGTCGACGTCGGCGACAAGCAGCAGAAGGTGCGCCGCCCCGTGACCGACGCCAGCGGCGGCTTTGCGGCCGCCAGAGAGAGGCGCAGCGCCGACGGCGCCACCCAGCGCCGCCCAAGCCACCGGAGCTCGCCGCGTGGCCTTCCACTCCCCCGAACGCGCTGCCATCTTCGTCGTGAACCGCAGGGCGCGGAGCGCGCTCTCTGCCGCCGACGTGCCCGTGCGGCCACTCCACCGTGGACCGACGCCGTTACGCCAAGACCAGCCGAGATTAGCGGGGAAACAACACCAGTAACCTCCACTGATGCTGCCTGGCCACTCAAACCTCCTGCCAATCCACTGCATCGCCGTGATTGCTCGCCGGAGATTCTCCGTTCGCGGCCACCCCGTCGATCCGCCTATAAATAGAGGCCCCGAGCTTCAACTCGAACCCACACCTTCCCTGCACTCCACCTAGAGCACGCCTAGCCACTGGAAGAGCCCCAAGGAGGTCTCCTTCCTCGACTCCGGCCGCCGCGACCCGCCACGGGATCCAGCTCGATTCGCTCCCATGCGTGCGCCTCTGCCTCCCTTCTCTTGCCAGTAGCTTCACTTTGCATCCCACCTTCTGACCCGCGCTTCAATTCGAAGTTTGCAGCCCTCCACCGGAGTTCTCCACCACCACCCGAGCCGCCGCCCGCCGGAGAAAGTGTCGCCATCGACGTGGTGCTCCCCATTGGTCGATTCCACCACCCACCGACGCGGAAGGACACGCTGAAGCTCTTGGTACCCTCCGATCCTCCTAACTCGCCGTGGTTCAACGCCGGCGTCCACCGCAGTCTTCAGGCGCCGGCGAGCCTTTCAAACCTGACATGTGGACCTCGCATGTCAGCCTCTGTTATATTCTCTCGCAAACCGTTTTCTGTTGGCGCCTTCGGGCAAATGCGCTTTCCCTCTTAAGCTTGCGCATTTCCAATCGAACCGTTTCCTGTTTTCTCAGTTAAAACCCTGGGACTTTTCTGTTTCATTACACATGGGTCCCTGGACAGAAACCTTTATAACTTTTTAATAAAAAGGAATTTTTGAGTGATTCTTTTTCTGACATTCTTAAAATTTTGTCTAGTTTTTTATGAGATTTATTTGGAAATTTTTTGGAGAATTTTCTGTGCACGCGTTGGTTTTCACGTTAGTGCCCGTTTTCGTTATTGCCGTAGGTTCCGGAAGAGGTGACGGAGCCGCGAACTTCGCCGAGCTAGACTCCGACTTCTCCGAACCAGGCAAGCATGTTTGAACATTTGATATGATAGGTGTTCTGCATGTTTGCTTGACAGTTTTGTGCGTGGCATATGAGTGTCAGTGAGTACCCCGTTGCTTGTAAGGCAACTACCCGCTTTTTCCAAAGTCGCGATGATCTCTGATGAGAGATGGCCTAATCATGTGGTGACATGAAGGGCAGCAAGGTGGTACTGTTGTAGCATACCAGCCTTGCGTCATCCGACGAGTTCCGACGTTAACGTGGACGGAGTCACGTTATTGTTCTTTTCCCCTCCGTGCTGCCACATGTTTCATTTGCCAGGATGCGGTTTAGTAAGTTGGTAACCTTTTTCCGTGTACACACCAAACAGAGAGGCCGGGATGATGGTACCTTGGCCCAGGATTAAAGCCAGTCATCCGGTCAGGGGGCATGGGTGTTTCCTGTTGGGACCGAGAGGGGGGCACCCCCTTAGAGCGCGCGTATAGAAATTTGATCCCATGCTACGCGAGGTTGTAGCCTCCCCGTCTCAAGGTTTTTCTTGAACGTTGCCGAGGGTGATCCCTGGCTTCGGAATGTTGAATTGGGTGTGTACTGGTTAGACGTGTTTCTTCCAAAACACCGTAAACGGAACTAGTCCCTGTGACTACTGAAATCCGTTGGCTGTGGTTAAGTACAAACTCTGCAGAGTCAAATTCTTCCAAATCATCATATCCATGATCTAGTAGTGAAATCGGTATATCCATATCTATCCGCGTGGAAAACTTATCCCCGGTGAAAAAGCTCAAGTGGTAAACCCGGTTTAAATGTGATTACTATTGTGAATGGACTAACCTTATTTTTGTCTTGTACTTGTAATAATTTATAATCTCGAGTTGCTGAATTATTGAGCTACAATATAAGCCCTTTATGCGACGTCGCGCAGACGTCCGACTGTGGCGTGTCTTTGTTTCTTACTTTAAATATAAGCCCTTTATGTGATGTCGCTCAGACGTCCGACTGCGGCACGCACTGCCTTTATTTTCTGTTATAAGCCCTTTATGTGGTGTCGCCCCGACGCCCGACTGTGGCATTATCATTCTCGCAGTTTCCTCTCGAGGAGTCTTTCAGACACTCGTTTGGCACCAGTATTACTATTCTGCAGTTTCCTCTCGAGGAGTCATTCAGACACTCGTTTGGCACCAGTATTACTATTCTGCAGTTTCCTCTCGAGGAGTCATTCAGACACTCGTTTGGCACCAGCATTATTATCCTTGCAGTTTCCTCTCGAGGAGTCATTCAGACCCTCGCTTGGCACCCAGTACTTATTATCTCTATATCTGAACACACTAGTTAACTTGTACATATGCTTCATGTTTACATTTGTTATATCTTATGTCCGAACTGTCTTGCGAGTACTTTCATAGTACTCACCTGGCTTGTTGATTTGGCCAGATATTGACGAAGGCGATCTCTTGGATGAAGAGTTTGATGGTGCGTCCGACGCCTAGAGGAGTCCCAGTCAGTCTTGTGCGATCCCGGATATTGGTCACTTGTATTATATACGCTTCCGCCACCCGCAATAAGTCTCCTCGAGCCTCACTCCGACGCTCGAAGAGCTGTAGTCTTCATGAGTCATATCACTCGCTTCGCGGTGATATTTCCGCCACCGTTTTTATCGTGAGTTAGTAGTTATGCCACCCTATCCGCCGTCTTGTTTTATCGGCGTGCATGTAATAAATTGTTGGGCAGTCTCCGCCAAACCTTGTATTACATTCAGTACTCCTGGTATTTTTCTTCTATGACCATGATATTGTCTACTAGTGAGAAGGAATTCTTCCTTACTGGTCCGTAAAAGGGATTGGTTTCTCAATAATTATATTATTGAAAAACCGGTCGTGACAAGCTTGGTACCAGAGCTAGGCTGACTGTAGGAAGCCGCTAGGTGCGATCGCTAATCGGTTATTAGCGTCTTTTGTGCTTTTTCAGCATTTTGCAATTGTAGCTATTTTCTGTTGGTCATCATAAATTTATGACATGACTACTCAGAATTTTTGCCTACTTTTGTAGATGGCTGGCAGCAGCTGTGAGAATCGAGTGTTCACGAACGTGCCCGAGGGGTTTGTCAAGCTCCTCGTCTCCATCTCCAAGCTCGCGATCGGGCCAGCAGCTCGCCCGGAGTTCACGCTCTATCAGCACAAGCTCAGCGACGACGTGTCTATGCACCAAGCTGTGGTGCAATTTAAGGGAGGACGTTCTGCAGCTCGCCACTTCCGTTTTGTGGGAAGGGCCATGCCTACGGAGAGGCATGCCATGCAGATGGCTGCCTGTGAGGCGATAGCTCGTCTTCGGGACATCCTTCCTACGATGAAGACTCGTCGCTACCGCTACCTCCCATGCCATGTGCCTTACACCAGTCACTATGCATTCGCCTGCCATCGGGGAGAGCGAGATGAAGCCTTCGAGATGGTTGTGGAGTATCTCAAGGCTCTGGAGGAGTCTTTCGACAACCTCGTAGACGATCTTGTGGCTGCCCGCATGGACTTAGTACGGGGTGGTCCTGCCAGCAGGAAGGAGCTTCTCCACATGGCACCGCCTCTGACATTCATCTCGTCTTCAGCATCTTATGCACCGGCCGTTTTGGCCACTGCTCGCCGTCTGCCTACCACTGAGGAGTTCGACCGAGTCATTGCTCCTACTCCAGTCAGAGCCGCACTGCCTGCCGCACCCGCTCTGCCACCCGTCGCTCCCGCACCATCACCGCAGCGCAGTGTTACGCGCCAGGAGCCAGCTAGAGAGGAGGTGGAGGTTGATTCTCCTGGACCACTGAGTCTTGCCATTGGCAAGGGAAAGGAAATCTTCACCATCTCCGACTGAGAGCGCCGAGTAGCCGCGCGTTATGCCTGCTTGTATGATGTGTTGTTTTATCTGTACGCTAGTTTGTATTGGTGTGTTTGCTGCCTTTCCGGAGTAGTACGCTATCCTAAATAACATGTCAGGAATGTGTACGCACATCCTGAGTGCTGTATCGTGTGTTTGCTTTTCGCGTGTAAGATATTTGCTAGCAGTCTTTTCTCCATGCAAAACTACTTATGTTTTCCTTGAAAACCTTGAGGTCTTTTAAATTGTTGCCTTTGCAAAGTTTTCCTTGTGCTACACAGTTTTTTCTCATGGGTTTTGCAAAATAATACCCCAGACTGGAAAAAAAATATCTCGTCCGTGGACTCGCTCCATGCCCAAT